>NC_069499.1:424005985-424311985 GCF_027579735.1 Bombina bombina
AGAGTAGTCTGAATATGCAGGGATTGCAGCAGGTAAACAGGAAGATTGAAAGTTTCACAAAACAAACAGTACTTGCATTGTTTGGAGACAGGTATTCAGGAGGTTGAAGGTTAATCCAGCATAGTAAGTCCTTGAAGAGATTGGCAACAGAAAAGCAGCAGTTAGAGAGATTCCTCAGCGAAATCCTAACAGAAGCCTCAAAGTTAACAAACAAACGGACACTGGAGAAACAGGAAGCCAGAATAAAAAGCCTGGTTGTGACATCATCAGGAAGGAGTGGCTCAGACACCTGTCAATCAAGCACACAGAGAGGACTGCAGAGCTTCCCAGCAGCTGAGCGTTACATATCTACTTACATTTACATAGTAGTGTGGTACATTGATGACAAGTTTATAGACAAAAGATATTTTAACATAATATATCATTAAAGCGTAGGAAAGATACCATTGAATAGTTATTGGCATTAGACTGAAATATAGAATGTATATCAGATACCAAAATAGATACGTGAAGTGAATGCATCTTAATGTAGAGGAAGGGATTGGGAAGGGCTGGGAATGGAGGGGGGAGGAAAACAAAACAAAACAGAAAAAGTTAATTTTTACATAGGTTATTGTGGAAGTGTGTAAAGTCAATCCGGGAACTTTTCTAACCAGGGTGACCATGTCTCAGATTAGAAGTCCAGTTTGTCCAAAACTGTGGGGGTAGAACTCCATCTTTCTGATGTAGTGTATTATGGAAAAGATTTGTGAGAAGGGTGGTGAATCTTTGTTTTTCCATGTTCTTGCTATTGCTAATTTAGTAGCCATAAAAAGGTAAATCATTAGTGCTTTATTAGTTGCATTTAAGTTTGTTATTTTCATATGTAGTAGGCATACTTCCTGAGAATAGGGTGGATTGAGGTGTAGTTGGTTGATGATTGTGTATAACTTTCTCCAAATAAGTTGAATGTTGGGCCGGACCACCATATATGTATGGCTGTGCCCAACTGTCCACACCCTCGCCAACACATGGGAGAGTGCGAACCATAGATCTTATGAAGTGTGATCGGAACAAGATGCCATTTGAATGAGATTTTGTAGTGAAGTTCCCATAAAGTGGCACAATGTAGGAGCTTCTTGGTTTCTAGTGTTTTTCTGTACCAGATCTCAATGTCAGCCGTGAAGCCTAGATCTCACTCCCAAGAGAGATATTGGGCTATTTTATGATGAATATGAGGTTCGAGGAATAGGCCAAAGTGAAAGGAGAGGGACTGTTTGATAGCGTGTGCGAGGGCCCATTTACGTTCCCAAACTGTTGGAGTTCCGAGACCACGTTTAGGATATTCCCAGGATCTTAACAAAGAACTAAGACAGTATGCTTCAACTTGTATGCGAGGAAGTATGTGAAACTTTATACACATTGAGGATGTAGCATTCAGTTATCTTGTTCAGAAAAGTCCATAACATGTGTAATTTGAAGATTTTGCCAGAAATCTATGTGTGTATCAGGGAGACAATAGAGGACACTGGCCAGTGTAAGAGCTGGGGAGGGGTGGGGGCAATCTCTGGATTATGTCTTGCTTGGTCCCAGAACTGGAGTGCATCTTGTATTATGGGATGAGTTTTACCTAAATCTTTTCTATGATGTGGAGGTATCCAAGGGAGGTCTGGGAGTCCCAAACCTGGCGGTAACAGTGAAGTCTTACCAGTGTGGGTTTGTTCTTATGTGTTCCAGCTTAGCAAATGTGATAGTCAGGCAGCATTATAGTATAATATTATGTTGGGGAGGGCTAAGCCGCCATGAGAGAGGGGTCTTTGTAGTGTTTGTCTGGAGGGGGGAAGGGGAAGTGATGGGGCGGAAAGGGGAAGGTAATGGGAAGCTCAAATTTTCTCTTGAATGGGAATCAGTATAATAGAGTAGTGAGTATACCAATAAATACTTAAAACAATAGTTATAGATAAATATAACTGTGATGTTAATTTAATGCTATGGTTGGGATAAATCAGCAGTCAAGAGCTGCTTTATATTGGGGAAAAGGGTTAGAAGGAGGGGGTGAGTATGATAATGTAACCTCTAATGAGGTTAGATAGAGTAGGATGGTATGGAGCGACTGGGGCCAATAGTGCAAGCTAGTAAGGAGCAGTAGTGCTGTTTAGGGGGTTTGAAGGGATTTTATGGGATAGTTATTTATGAGAATGGGGTGTTGGGTATAATAGGTATGATATGGAATAGATTACGGAGTAAAGAGTAGAAAGGGGTGTTATCAGAATGAAGCGGGGATATGTCATAAAGGTTTTGAGTATGGAGTGGAGGATAGGGGGGGTACCAGAAGTGGGTTGGCCCACCAGTTATGGCATGGTGTAGAAGGTGGTTATGGAGGTCATATGTATGTGGTCATCTGAATAATAAGGTAAGATAGGTGTATGATTAGGTTGGGGAAGATTTTGGCTTGAGATATGAAAAATAGGGCTATATTGTAGTAATAATACTCATGTGGTGAGTATCGGAACATCTGTCAGGTAGAAACAACAATACTAGAGAGCAGTTAAAATAAACGGTATAGCTTGGGGAACCAGGTACTATACTTTCAAGAGTGAGGTCAAGTCCTCAACCTCAACCTCAACAATATGTGAAATAGAAAGTATAAAAATAACAATTTAAAACATTCATTAAACATGTGTTAACTATTGGACTAAACAAGGATCAAGATCAACAAATCTAAGAGCCCAAGTTAAGGGTATAGTGATAAAGAATAACAGGTATATATAAACTTGAGGCAACTGCAAACTTAGAGTATGAAGAACTGACTATCCCATGATGTCTAGGTTGGTTCATTAAACATAGGAATGTGAGGAATTAAGACAGATCCCTGGGGAGTGGTTGACACTCCGGGGCAGTTGTGGAAAGAGCCTTGGAGTTCTCAGATAACTTGGTGTTGGGATCTGATGACTGATATAGGCAAAGTGATTGAAGGAGTTTCATGCCTTCATCTGGTGACGCGATCATGTATGAATGATCTCCATACTGAAAGAAGATCTTCACAGGAAATCCCCATCTATATTTCACATTATTGTAACGTAGGACTTGAGTGAACTGTTGGAATGTTCATCTTTTGGCTAGTGTATGTGGGGAGAGATCTGGGTAGATTTGGTATGGTTTCAGGATTTTGTTGCTGAAAGTAGCTCTGTGAATTCTCTCTTTAAGTAGTGCAATCTGATAATGACATCTCTTGGGGTATCTAAGGCTGAATTTCTGGGGCGAAGAGCCCTATGAGCTCTATCAATAAAAAGCTCTTGATCTTGAAAGTTTCCTAGTAATTATTTGAATAAGCCAGTGAAATATTTGGTTAGCTCTGTAGATCTAATGTCCTCAGATATACCCCTTATCCGGATATTGTTACGGCGTGACCTATCCTCCAGGTCTGCCAGTTTGGATTCAAGGTCTGAAATCTGTTCAGCAAGGTTTTGAGTATAAGATAGGAGATTTGCATGATCAATGTTAAGGTCTTCATGTTTCCTTCCCAAAGTCTCTGTTCGTTCTCCCAAGGAAGAGATGTCCCTTTTGAGCCCAGTGACTGATTGCTTGAGATCTTGCTTAAGGGATGCATAGTGAGTATCCATTTTGTCAGAAAGAGCTTTGATGGAGTCAAGGATGGATGATTGTGAGAGAATGGCTCGATCTGTGTTTGGGTTGTCAGATTTATGAGCTCCTCATCTTGAGTATTGTGTGCAGTTCTGGAGGCCATATCTTCATAAGGATATTAACAAACTTGAATCTCTGCAAAGGAGGGCTAACAAAATGGTACATGGTCTAAAAAATAAAACTTACCAGGATAGGCTCAATGACCTAAATATGTATAGCTTAGAGGAGAGAAGGGAAAGAGGTGATATGATAGCAACTTTCAAGTACATTAAAGGGTTTAGTAAAACTGAGGCTGTGGGTATGTTACATAAAATGGAAAATTCAAGAACAAGGGGTCATGAGCTCAAGCTAAAGGGTAGTAGATTCAGGAGTAATTTGAGGAAGCACTTCTTTACAGAAAGAGTGATTGATTTATGGAATAAACTTCCTGAAGAGGTAGTAGCAACAAACACTGCGGGGGACTTTAAAAATGCATGGGACAAGCATAAGGCTATCCTACAAACTAACGGCTAGATCACAAATTTTGTTGGTAAGGCTGTGCGTTGCTAACGCTCCTTTTTTTCTTCCTGCTCCCTTTAAACAACGCTGGTATTACGAGTTTTCTTTAAGCAGGCGTTAGCCTCAGAAAAGTGAGCGTTGAGCAAAATTTAGCTCCACATCTCACCTTGATACCAGCGTTGCTTACGGTAGTGGTAAGCTGGCAAAACGTGCTCGTGCACAATTTCCCCATAGGAGACAATGGGGCTGAGCTGGGTGAAAAAAACCTAACACCTGCAAAAAAGCAGCGTTCAGCTCCTAAAGCAGCGCCATTGTTTCCTATGGGAAAATGAAATTTATGTCTTCACCTAACACCCTAACATGAACCCCGAGTCTAAACACCCCTAATCTTACACTTATTAACCCCTAATCTGCCGCCCCCGCTATCGCTGACATCTGCATTATATTATTAACCCCTAATCTGCCGCTCCGGACACCGCCGCCACCTATATTATACTTATAAACCCCTAATCTGCTGCCCCCCACATCGCCAACACCTACATTATAGTTATTAACCCCTAATCTGCTCCCCCCCAACATCGCTGCAACTATATTAAATTTATTAACCCCTAATCTGCCGCCGCCACTATAATAAAGTTATTAACCCCTAAACCTAAGTCTAACCCTAACCCTATCACCCCCTTAACTTAAATATAATTTAATTTAAATTAAACAAAATTAATTTAACATAATTAAATAAATTAATCCTATTTAAAACTAAATACTTATCGATAAAATAAACCCTAAGCTAGCTACAATATAACTAATAGTTACATTGTAGCTAGTTTAGGATTTATATTTATTTTACAGGCAACTTTGTATTTATTTTAACTAGGTAGAATAGGTATTAAATAGTTATTAACTATTTAATAACTACCTAGCTAAAATAAGTAAAAAATTACCTGTAAAATAAATCCTAACCTAAGTTACAATTACACCTAACACTACACTATCATTAAATAAATTACCTAAACTACCTACAATTAATTACAATTAAATGAAATAAACTTAATTACAGAAAATAAAAAAGAATTACAAGAATTTTAAACTAATTACACCTAATCTAATCCCCCTAATAAAATAAAAAAAATCCCCCAAAATAATAAAATTTCCCTACCCTATACTAAATTACAAATAGCCCTTAAAAGGGCCTTTTGCGGGGCATTGCCCCAAAGTAATCAGCTCTTTTACCTGTAAAAAAAAAGAATACAATACCCCCCCAACATTACAACCTACCACCCACACACCCCTACTCTAAAAGCCACCCAATCCCCCCTTAAAAAATCCTAACACTAACCCCCTGAAGATCACCCTACCTTGAGCCGTCTTCACCCAGCAAGTGATCCTCCAGAGGGGCAGAAGTCTTCATCCGTCTTAATATAGGGTAGGGAAATTGTATTATTTTGGGGGGCTTTTTTATTTTATTAAGGGGATTAGATTAGGTTTAATTAGTTTAAAATTCTTGTAATTGTTTTTTTTATTTTCTGTAATTTAGTGGGGTTTTTTCATAATTTAGTTTATTTCATTTAATTGTAATTAATTGTAGGTAGTTTAGGTAATTAGTTTAATGATAGTGTAGTGTTATTTAGTGGGGGTTGTTCATAATTTAGTTTATTTCATTTAATTGTAATTAATTGTAGGTAGTTTAGGTAATTAGTTTAATGATAGTGTAGTGTAATTGTAACTTAGGTTAGGATTTATTTTACAGGTAATTTTGTACTTATTTTAGCTAGGTAGTTATTAAATAGTTAATAACTATTTAATAACTATTCTACCTAGTTAAAATAAATACAAACTTGCCTGTAAAATAAATATAAACCCTAAGCTAGCTACAAATGTAACTATTAGTTATATTGTAGCTAGCTTAGGTTTTATTTTATCAGTAATATTTAGTTTTAAATAGGATTAATTTATTTAATTACGTTAAATTAATTTAGTTTAATTTAAATTATATTTAAGTTAGGGGGGTTAGGGTTAAACTTAGATTTAGGGGTTAATAAATTTATTATAGTAGCGGAGACATGGGGTTGGAAGATTAGGGGTTAATAAATATAATGTAGGTGTCTGCGATGTTAGGGGCAGCAGATTAGGGGTTCATAGGTATAATGTAGGTGGCGGCAATGTCCGGTCGGCAGGTTAGGGGTTAAAAAAAATTATTTTAGTGTTTGCGATGTGGGTGGGGGGGGCTCGGTTTAGGGGTTAATAGGTAGTTTATGGGTGTTAGTGTACTTTTTAGCACTTAAGTTAAGAGCTTTATGTTCCGGTGTTAGCCCATAAAACTCTTAACTACTGACTTTTAAATGCGGTAGGAGTCTGGACAGGAGAGGGTCTACCGCTCACTTTCTCCAAGACTCGTAATACCAGCGTTAGGCAAATCCCATTAAAAAGATAGGATACAAAATTGACATAAGGGGATTTGCGGTAGCCTCGAGTCACGGAAAAAAAGTGAGCGGTACACCTGTACCTGCCAGACTCGTAATACCAGCGGGCGTTAAAAAGCAGCGTTAGGACCCCTTAACTCTGCTTTTTTACCCTAACGCCAAACTTGTGATCTAGCCGAATATAAGTTTATACTGTTAGGTAATATTGGGCGGACTTGCTGGGCCTATGGCTCTTATCTGCCGTCAATATCTATGTTTCTCTAAGAGAAGTAGTGAATTTTCTGGAATCATCATCTGAGACATCTGTTCAAAAAGATTTTTACTGTTGAAATGATCTGCCAGTGTTCTTTTAGTATTATCTTGGTGTTTTTGTTTTTTCTTCATGGCGTGAGCCATCTTGAAAGGCTGAGTTTTTCGCCTTTATCTTAAAGGAGGAAGAAAATTTGAGGTTGTGACTTCTTTAATGAGAATGTAGACTGGGGGAAGTGTATCTTATACCCTCTACCTAAGGAGATTAGCACTGGATACCTAAATAATCTGTCTAGAGGTAGAATTGGGCCAGTTTAAACAGTGTGGTCTAATATGCAGTTGTGCTTAATGAAAGATTAATGTTCCTATAGGCAGTATCAGAGATGTCTTGCAACCATTATATATTTAATTCCTTCTACATGTAACCCCTCTCCTAGGGAGGTGCCCCCTGTGGCGAAGTGGGCAAAAGAAGTGGGGATATGACCCGCAGGTAATGAAGGCCTGCAGGAAAGGGAGGAGAGGGGTTTAAGTAGAGTATAGAGAGATTATTAATAGGTAAGTTCTGTTGTGAGGCTATATAGAAATTCTCACTTCACAATGTTTCAGCAGATGTCAGGAAAAGTTAGAGTCTCAAAGGTACTAGATAAGTATGAGTAACATGGTTAATAGAGCTTCATTTAGAGGTACTGTACAGAGATTGAGTTACGTGGTATGGGAAGCCTGATTCAGTGGAGTAATGGTTTATACACAGGTGTTTGGATGCCTTAAAATGTGCTTAGGATAATATAAATCCAATGATAAGAAAAGCACTGTTGTGTTCAGTCACAGTGATAGGAAGGCCTTGGCAATTTCTTCAGAGTCTAAGTAACGTCAGACTACTCGAGTAACTAGTAGCGGGTATATCTGTGTGACAGACTATTAGAAAGTGTTCAAAAAAGCTTGTCTGTGTTGGGTATATAGTACCAAGCCTTCAATAAGGGGAATGAACTCTTTCCTTAGAACTCTCTATATGCTGAGCCGTGCTTTAGTGATGTTAGGGGAAGGTTGTTTTAAGTAAGTAAGAGAGGGATTCTCTTTGAAATTGTCACTATGTGACCCTTATGGTTCTAAATTTGAATGTGTGCAATTACTATAAACCTCCTTAACACAAATGTATCCCTCAGACTCTAAGCTGGGCTACTCGGCTACCAGGTGTGACAGGGGAGCCCTCTGTTATAATATGAAGTCTGGTAGTGTGTAAGTCTTGATGTGGGATCCGTCTGCCCCTAGATATACCTCTGTCTGAGTATGTACTTCAAGGATGACTTACGGTTAATGGATCTGTCTGTGTGAGACCCAGAGGATTCCAAGGGCGATCCATAGTAGGCTTGATGCATCTCTATGCACTGTATGTCGAGTTGAGAGCTGAGGCAAGATGGTGGATTTTCGTGTGCTTCTAGGCTGCCCTCTGGAAAGTGTAGATTAGTAGGCAGTCAGCATGAGACACAGCTCCCCAAACCAACCACCGGCCCTGGTCGTGAGAAAGAAGGTAGGTTTAAACCATAGAGTTAGAGCGCAGATGAACCTCTCTTCTTATGCTGTGATGTCGCAGCTCCGTGTTAGGGCTTCCAGTTATCCAGAGGTTCCAATGTAGGTCTCCGGAGCGGTTAATTTGTGCTCAATGTTTAGTTAGGCATATTATGGAGGATAGTTAGGGCTTTTGTTAGGAAATTACGGCCTTTATATAGGGTTATTTCTCTTATGTATCAGAGGAACTCTACTCTGTATTGTCCAGTCGGCTCAGTAGTTCACTCCGCCCCCGCAGGATTTACATTTGATGTCATTGCACCACATAAACATGAAATGCATCGATCCCATTAAACCAGCATAAAAGAAAGCAAACAATGATAGAGGTTGTGTGCATTTTGAGTTTGGATGTACAGAGCTGTCAATACAGAGAGAAAGAAGAATGTCAGGAAAGGAGAGAATGCTTCACCGGCAGAATGAGGATGAATGTCCTGATCAGTTGGTGAGAGATGCTGAGGAGGAGAGAGTGCATGGGTGTGAAGCTGGCTATTAGAGAGCACATGAGAGACCTGATCAGTTGGTGAGAGATGCTGAGGAGGAGAGAGTGCATGGGTGTGAAGCTGGCTATTAGAGAGCACATGAGAGACCTGATCAGTTGGTGAGAGATGCTGAGGAGGAGAGAGTGCATGGGTGTGAAGCTGGCTATTAGAGAGCACATGAGAGACCTGATCAGTTGGTGAGAGATGCTGAGGAGGAGAGAGTGCATGGGTGTGAAGCTGGCTATTAGAGAGCACATGAGAGACCTGATCAGTTGGTGAGAGATGCTGAGGAGGAGAGAGTGCGTGGGTGTGAAGCTGGCTATTAGAGAGCACATGAGAGACCTGATCAGTTGGTGAGAGATGTTGAGGAGGAGAGAGTGCATGGGTGTGAAGCTGGCTATTAGAGAACACATGGGAGACCTGATCAGTTGATGAGAGCTGTTGGCATATATATAAAGTAAAGAGAGTGCACTCGCCAGGACTTGTACATTAGCCATTGTGCAACTATTGCTACTAAATGTATCAGCAACATATACTACTTGGGAGCAACAGTTTTATGTGGCTAGAGATCAATAATGAACCTATTTGTACAGCACATTTTCAGGAGTTAATTCAAAGATTTGATGAATAAATATTGACAACATTAAATGCTCCAAAAAATAACCATATGAAATGCTCATTATAATGGTAATTTAAATATAACATAATGGAGTATAATATATACATGCTAGACTAGGCCAATGTTTGATTCTGTGATATTATTATATTCCTGAAATGTATACATTTTAAGAAGTAAAATAAATTATTGCATATGAGATTTTTTTATAAGATTTATGTGTTGTTGTTGTCAACCAATAATATATCTGGTGTATACAGTTTTGTCAGGTAAAAATGTTTTCTACAAAATTTATTGAACCTACTGAAAGTGTGTTTGCAAATATATAAATATATAAAATTGTTTATGAACTTACCCTGTGTATTTTGCAAACCTCTATCTAGCAAATCATTTAAGTTTGAGTCTGAGATCCTTTTTTCCATATAACATAACTGATATTACATTTTCAATATGTAACAGAATTTGCTCTAACAGCATGGGGAATGCTGAAAAATAATACAAAGACAGTGGCCACTGACAGGGAGATTAGCTTGTGTCTACAGGTAGGCTGATCAAAAACATTGGCTATAACAAGGGCAGAGTGAGCTGGAGAAAACTGAACCAATGGAGTGTATGGCATGTCATAATCAATCATAATTTAAAAAGGTTGGAGTGTCATCCTCACATACACCTAGATTATGAGTTTTGCGCTAAACAGGGTGCGAAAATAATGCTAAAAATTTTGCTTTATCGCACTCTCCATAGCGATGCCATTATGAGTTACTGAAAAACCTCCTTGTGCTGTGCATTATCGTGCGTTAAACTCAATACCGCACAAAAACCAAGGGCTGAGTTTGCGTGCTCGTGCACGCTTTCCTCCATAGACATCAATGGGGAGAAAATGTTAGAAAAAAAAAATAACACCTGTGATTGGGGAAAGGAGATCGCCATATATTGTAATTTTATTTTAAAGTTAGGGGGTGTTAGGTTTAGGGGTTAATAGTTTAATTTAGTGTTTTGCAATGTGGGGGGCGGTGGTTTAGGGGTTAATAGGTTTATTTAGGTGTCGGGACGGCAGACTAGGGGTTAATAACTTTTATTAGTGTCGGGGAGCGGCGGATTAGGGATTAATACATTTATTTAATAGTCGCACTGTGGGTAGGTGTCAGATTAGGGGTTAATAGCTTTAATATAGTGTTTGCGATGCAGAAGGGTGGCAGTTTAGGGGTTAATAGGTAGTTTATCTGTGTTCGTGTACTTTGTAACATTTTAGTTATGAGTTTTGTGAAACATTTTTGTTACACAAAATCCATAACTACTGCTCTCAGGTGGCAGTATGGATTGTGTCGGTATAGGCTGTAACGCAAGCATTTTAGCCAGATTGCATATTTTTTTGAGTGTAGAATGGATTTTGCGTTACAGGCTAAAATGCTTGCGGTATACCTATACCGCCACGACTCGTAATATGCGTTCCCGTCCATTCCAATGGCCAATTTTTCAGCGGTATAGCTGTACCGCAAAACTCGTAATCTAGCTGATACTTGTTTTTTGCAAGCAATTACTTTTTTTGCAAGCATAGATACATCTTAATCTACTGAAAATTGGTGACTGTTGTGGGCTGTATTCATGATGTTGGTTTCTTTTACTTTGCTACCCATTGGGAATAGCTAAAAAAGATAAAGCTAATGCACTGCATAATGTCCTGTGTGTCAAAATAAAAAGTGTCAATAGCAACTATTTAACATATTTACATCATACCATTTAACAGAAATGTATTTTATTACTTTGTAATATGCATAGTGAAAATGTCCCTTTGTTCCTGGAGTTGTTTTCTTTGTTAATATAGCTGAATGAATGCACTAACTATTTTAAAGAATAACAAATATAATTCATGAGTAAACTTATTATGCTTTTTCATAGACTCCTGGACCGTGCTAATTTTCCTTTTAGTGCGCTCCCCAGTGTGTGTGCTACAGGTACATAAGTGTGGCAGATCCCTTCTCCTTTCTGATTTTCTTTATAAAGTCCAGGGCCAATAGGAGAATTAGCTAATAGGAGATTTAGGCCCTGGACTAATAGAAACATAAGTGCTGCCCTGGAGTCTATGAAGAATAAGATGATTAGCACAGCTCATCAGCGCACTACAGGTAAGTATCAAAGGTGACAACTAATGTAAATGTTAACGATTAGGAGAATTAGTCCCTGGACTAAGGCCCTCTAAAGAATGCTCAGATTAGTGCCCCCCTCCCTGTTTGCGCTAAGGGAGAAGGGATCCACTGCGCTAATGTACCTGCAGCGTGCTGAGGATCCGCACTAATAAAAGCAAAAATGCTGTCCTGCAGTCTATGAAGAAGGAGAGGATTAGCGCAGCTCCCCAGAACATTACAGGTAAGTATCAAAGCTGACAGGAGTAGAGAACAATTACATTTTAGTGAAAACTAATGTAAATGTTAACGAATATTCAGTATTGGGTTCATTTTAAACAAACTGAATAAGTTTAGCACTGCTAACACAAATCCTTTCAAAGATGGCCTTCTGGAAAAAATATTAATTAGAAGCATATAATTACTTTGTACTCCAACCAAAACACAAGTACTACAATCTTTACAATGTTTCTATATAGTTCAACACTGACACAAAACCTTTTTGAAAGATAAAATGCTTCTAATTTATTTTTTTCAAGAAGCTAATTACTTTGTACACCAACAAGATACCAAAGTTCTGCAATCTGAATATCTTTTCAGATTAGTTCATGTCTAACACCTATCTAGAAAATGGACAATATGTGGCAAATATGTATAATTTACATGTTTGTTCGGGTAAAATGTCTTCACTAAATAGATATTGGTTATATATACAAGAAATGTCATGGATATTTACTTAACTGCAATATAAACAACAAACTATTAAGAGCAGTACTTTGTAAACCTCTACTGAAATAAAATCGCCAGCAGTAGAAATGCCTACTGTATATAGAATCCTTTAGATTCAATAGAAGCATTGAACATAGTACTGGTCCTCAATATAGAGAAGCAAGGAGGTAGACATATGCAGTAGCAGGGAAAAACACAGAGATGGCTAAATTACTATTTGCATGCCAACTGTTGCGTGCAAGCAATAAATTTAGAGTAAACACATTTGCTTGAGCACAATTTAATTTAAAGGGACACTGAACCCAATTTTTTTTCTTTTGTGATTCAGATAGAGCATGCAATTTTAGGCAACTTTCTAATTTACTCCTACTATCAATTTTTCTTCATTCTCTTGCTATCTTTATTTGAAAAAGAAGGCATCTAAGCTATTTTTTGTTCTAAATTAATCCACCAATCACCAATCAGCTAGAACAACCCAGGTTGTTTACCAAAAATGGGCCAGCATCTAAACTTACTTTCTTGCTTTTCAAATAAAGATACCAAGAGAATGAAGAAAATTTGATAATAGGAGTAAATTAGAAAGTTGCTTAAAATTGCATGCTCTATCTGAATCACAAAAGAAAAAATTGGGTTCAGTGTCCCTTTAACGTGCGTAGGGCTAGCGCGACTTTAGAGCTCTGGTTAACAGTTACGCAAGGCAAAATGTTACACAAAACACATCAAAATTACATTTAAAAGTACAGTTACACTCAAAAAATCACTGTCTGATAACATTTATTAAAAAAAATAATGTATAAGGGTTCAAAGATAGAAGGTCTTAAAAAAGGCATATATACGATCGGGTTGATTGACACCCCTGCTAGCAGCCGATTGGCCGTGAATCTGCAGGGGACGGCATTGCACAAGCATTTCTAGTGAAATGCTTCTGCAATGATAAATGCTGACAGCATATGCTGTCTGCATTTATCGATGTCTAGCAGACATGATCTCTGCAGCGTATCATGTCCACCAGACACATGATAAATCGGCTGAACTTCAAATGACTAGTAGATTATTTTCTGACAAATAACTAAGTTTTGTCTATTTCCTCCTGTATCCTGTGACAACCATCAGCCAATCACAAATGCATATAAGTATATTCTGTGAGTTCTTGCAAAGGCTCAGTAGGAGCTGGTTACTCAAAAAGTGTAAATATAAAAAGACTGTGCACATTTTGTTAATGGAAGTAAATTGGAAAGTTGTTAAAAATGGTCTGCTCTATCTGAATCATGAAAAAAGTCGGTACTCTATAAGCTCTAATCAAAACAAAGAGCGCTCCAAAGAGCAATAAAGTACTAGAGGAGTGAGTCAAATTTATATGTAAAAGTATGAAAATACAATTTATTGATAGTTAATATCAATACAGTACTAATTTAAAACCATAAAATCAAAAGATAAAAAAGGGGGACGTCTCCCCCCAAAATAATATTTATATAGTTACATCTATATTGTTGAATAAGTATGTTCAATCTCTAAGATAGCTGATGTCTATGCCAGAAAAAAATATGTGCTTAATATCTGAAGTATAAATACCCCTCCTTTGTTGTTCATTGGTTCTTATCTCCTGACATGAGTACAGCAGAACCAATGAACAACAAAGGAGCGGTATTTAAATAATAGGAAGATGACCCAGAGTATGTTTTGATAAAGCCCTGATTTAGGGGCGAAACGTGTCAACCAGCAACCAGCAAGCTTTTTAGCACTTATATCTCTTTCTTCAAAAGCTGAGTCTGAATGCAAAGACAAAGGTTTTAAGAGACTTTGAACGGCGGTTCAGAATGTTATTGTTCTAGTGCTTTAAACACGCTTCTAGCGTGCAACAGGATCATGTCCAGGCCAATTACAGAGTTACACGTCACAGTACTGCCCCTGTGAATGGAAGACTGGGAATCGAGATTGGAGTCAGGACGCCGTGAATGTGGCCAAGGGTCCATAAGTAGCTACCCACTATTCCCAGAATGTAACACTGAAGATTGCATTATTGGATACCTTACAAATAGAGACTGATTATTTTTAAGAAAAAACAGTTCTAGCTGCAATTGTGGCTTAAGTCATTTCAAAATATCTCGCTTACTCAAATAAGAAAAAGGCTTGGACTTACGTAGATGCCAGTTATTACCAGACAATCTTCACTCTGAGGTCAGTTTTTATCCCCTTTTGGACTGTGGTACCACATTTAGTTATATGAGACACTCTACTTCAAACAAGACATTCTACTTCAACTTCATGTTTGGTGCTTATGCACTATTTTGGACTCTGAGAATCTTTTAGATTTGATTTTTACTTATATATATAATTACTTTGTATCTTGCCTTACTTATATCATTTATCTTTGATGTAAGCCTGATAGCACTTATATTCTTTACTGCATCAGTTTTAAATATGGTTATATAGGTATCTCACATATAGATATTTGAGCACTTACATTAGTTTTTACTTAAATTTTCTGTATCGCGATTTCATCCTTATACTTCAGATATTTAGCACATATTTTTTTCTGGCATAGACATCAGCTATCTTAGAGATTGAACGTACTTATTCTACAATTTATATGTAACTATAAAAATATAATTTTTTGGGGAGACGTCCCTCTTTTTTATCTTTTGATTTTATGGTTTTAGATTAATACTGTATCAATAATGACTATCAATAAATTGTATTTTCATACTTTTACATATAAATTTGATTCACTCCTCTTGTACTTTATTGCTCTTTGTAGCACTCTTTATCTTACCTTTTTTTTCCTTTTTTCCCCTTTAATTACATTATATGTTATAAACAATATTGCACAATGTAATCTGACATACATTGTACTACAATTTTTTCCACATTTCTCTGATGTGTAGGAAATTGTCATAAATGATGTCACTACTGATGCCATTGATGATGTCATAGGTGATGTCACTAGTGTTGTCACTGATGAAAAAATATAATTTCTTTGATCTGCAGGATGGTGTCATGGGTGTGTCACTAATCAACAATGTCATGTGTGATGTAAGCAGTGATGCCATTGATGATAAATGAGTTACAAAGTTTGTAACAAATAAGAGTGCTTTACCCCTGCAATTATTTATGAAACATTCTCACTGAATAATACAGGAATGATTTTTAACCATTCATACTTTATCTTTATTGGTTTAACTAATCAATCATACACATTTAAAAACACTTAAGCTCTCTAAATATCAATATATAGCATAGATGTGTGAATAATACCTCTGAGAATCATGTAGCTATATGTAAAACATTATACTTGGTTTGAATAATATCAAGCAGTCAGATACAAACATTATTTTTTGTAGCCGGCTATTAATAAATTCAGAAATAATGCTGTAACAAGAGGACCTGTTAATATGTTGGATGTCAGATTATAAGATTAAAGCTATCTAGCTAATACACTATCTGTAATTATAAAGTCCTTGCTTGCATTCAACTTTGGCACAGCTGCTCAGTGTAATAGATTCTGTCTGCTTAAAATCTCTAGATATTAATATTTAGTATAGGTGTGTGAATAACACCTCTGAGAATCATGTATCTAGATATGAAAAATTGTACTTGGTTTGTATAATATCAAGCAGTCAGATACAAACAATATATTTTGTAGCCGGCTATTAATAAATTAAAAAATAATGCTATAACAAGAGGACCTGGTAATATGTAGAATGTCAGGTTATGAGATTAAAGCTGTCTAGCTAATACTACTCAATCTGTAATTATAAAGTCCTTGCTTGCACAGTTAACTTTAGCATAGCTGCTCAATGTAATAGATTCTGTCTGCTTGAACTCTCTCGATATCAATATATAGCATATCTAGGTGAATAATACCTCTGAGAGTCATGTATCTAAATATGAAACATTGTACTTGGTTTGTTTAATATCAAGCAGTTAGATACAAAAAATATTTTTTGCAGCCTGCTATTAATAAATTCAGAAATAATTATGTAACAAGAGGACCTGTTAATATGTTGGATGTCAGATTGCGAGATTAAAGCTAATAAAATAATACTCTATCTGTAATTATAATGTCCTTGCTTGCACAGTTAACTTTAGCACAGCTATTCAGTGTAATAGATTTAGATACATGACTCTCAGAGGTATTATTCACATACATATGCTATATATTGATCTCAAGAGAGTTCAAGCAGACAGAATCTATTACATTGAGCAGCTATGCTAAAGTTAACTGTGCAAGCAAGGACTTTATAATTACAGATTGAGTATTAGCTGACATTCCACATATTAACATGTCCTCTTGTTACAGCATTATTTTTTAATTTATTAATAGGCTACAAAAGATATTGTTTGTATCTGACTGCTTGATATTATACAAACCAAGTACAATTTTTCATATCTAGATACATGATTCTCAGAGGTGTTATTCACACACCTATACTAAATATTAATATCTAGATATTTTAAGCAGACCGAATCTATTACACTAAGCAGCTGTGCCAGAGTTGACTGTGCAAGGAAGGATTTTATAATTACAGATAGAGTATTAGGTAAATAGCTTTAATCTCATAATCTGACATCCCACATATTAACAGGTCCTCTTGTTACAGCATTATTTCTGAATTTATTAATAGCCGGCTACAAAAAATAATGTTTGTATCTGACTGCTTGATATTATACAAACCAGGTATAATGTTTTACATATAGATACATGATTCTCAGAGGTATTATTCACACATCTATGCTATATATTGATATCTAGAGAGTTTGTGTTTTTAAATGTGTATGATTGATTAGTTAAACCAATAAAGATAAAGTATGAATGGTTAAAAATCATTCCTGTATTATTCAGTGAGAATGTTTCATAAATAATTGCAGGAGTAAAGCACTCTTATTTGTTACAGACTTTGTAACTCATTTATCATCAATGGCATCACTGCTTACATCACACATAAGTCTCCTTAGTGCTATATTGCCCCCCTAACAGGTGCTTGTTGATTACAAAAATATTTGGCACCTATAGGTAGTTACCATTAGTATTACTTTACCTACTATCTAGTTACTATATGCCATTGATGATGTCATGCAAAGCACCCAGGGCAGGGGCCGTTTAAATTGGGAATTTCCTTGCTTTATAACATTTGATTAACAACTTAAACTCACAACATTAATGTAAGTTTTTTTGCCAATTTAATTTCTATTTTTTTTTTTTTAAAAATTACAAAACAAATACTTATATATTTTCTTCTTTCCATCCGTAATTTTAAGTGACAAATTCTCAAGACCACCCTATTATCACTCTGTTAAGACACTGGTTTTCAAACCTGTCATAAGGCCTCCCTAACAGGCCAGATTTTGATAATACGTGAACTAGAGCACAGGTAAAATAATCAACTGATAATTAAACATGGTTATTTTACCTGCTCTCACCCAAGGTAATCCAGAAAATGTGGCCTGTTAAAGAGGCCTGGGGACAGGTTTGAAAACCAGTGTGTTAACACAACTGGCAAATTTAAAACTTAGAATTGATGATACCTGTTATCTGTGAAATGTAATTTCTTGTTAACCAGTATGTTCACTTTGTAGTAATCCAGCTCATCTCATGGCACAATCTTCATAGATTCTTCCTGTAGAAGTTTAGTACTTATTGTGCATCTATAACAGGAAATAATAAACACCTTACAAGTACAGTTTAAATAAATAAAAGGAAAAAAATAATAATTTTGCAGTCATTTCTATATATTTATTTTGTAATAAAAAGTTAATAAAAAAATATATTTGTTAATATACTGATCTAGCATCACTAATCCACCTCCCTCACAAAATAATTATATTGTAAGATCTTCCTCTTTTAATTCCTTTTGCTATAGTGTAACATTCTTATCACCCACACTTCTCCTAGATCTAATTGTCATGGTTGAGAAAGTGACAGGGAGCTTCATGACAGTGAAGATTGTTTACAAAAGAAACAAAACATGTTCCTGGCTCCTGACTTCCGTGTGAATTTCCCACACACTATATTGCTCCTTATATATTTACTATATTTCCTTACACGTCGCTCTTCATCTGCTGCACCTCTCTGCCAATCCCTTCACTGGCTTCTTCTTGCCTCTAGGAAGACACAAAATTCTCACTCTGACATACAAAGCCCTCAACTGCACTGCTCCCCCCTATATCTCAGACCTTGTCTCCAGATACTTTCCCTCCCGTCCCCTTTGCTCTGCTCATGTCATGACCTCCTACTCTCCTCCTCTCTTGTTACCTCCTCACACTCCCATTTACAGGACTTCTCCAGACTGGCTCCCATCTTGTGGAACTCTCTGCTTCTCTCCACAAGAATCTCCCCTAGTTTTGAAAGCTTCAAGCGCTCCCTAAAGACTCTACTGTTCAGGGATGCATACAACCTACGCTAACCTTTCTTTATACCAGTTCCTCTCCTCCATCGCTATCCCTTGAACCCCTTTAGCATGTAAGCCTAAGAGTCCAGCTATTTGTAGATCACCTTCTTAAGAGCTGACTACAACAGTGCAACTCTTGGCAGGGCCCTCTACCCATTTGATCCATATAATTGTTTTGTTGTACTCCGCTGTTGTTTATAGCTCTGCGGAATCTGTTGGCGCTCTACAAATAACCGATAATAATAATAATCCTGCCCCTTAAGTAGTGTACCTCGCCCCATCACCATCAAAATACAGTACCTGCTTTGAGTGAGTTTGCAGCAGTGGAAATTGGTTGGGCCAGGCCCGGGTGGGTGGGCGTGAAAGATGATGTCATGATGCTGCAGCAGCCGGGCCCAGGACTGATCACCCCCTTGTTTTTCAGCTTACTGCGAATGTATAGAAAAAGGCTAGAATAACTTTACAAGCCCAGGCCAGCCATAAGAGCTGCCATCATAGCCAGCAACAGGCCAGGTTGGCCCCCCTGACCCCTGACTGTAGTCACCCCTGTCACCCCCTGATGGTAGCCCTGGTTGACTTGGTAAGTTTGTAATCACTTTGTTAACAGAAAAAAATAATGTCTGTTTCTGTTCTTCTGATATTGTTGAAATAATTGGAAATATTGGAATCGACCTATCATCCTATATCAGAGGTTTTCAAAGTCTTGCACATTGGGCCCCCCCTTTGGCGAAAACTTTCAAGTTGAGCCCCCCCATGCGCAAGCACATGTATACACGAGCAAGCACACGTACACATGCGCAAGCACACATGCACAAGCACACACATACACAAGTATACACACACACAAGCATACACACACATGCTCAAGCACACACACACACATGCAGAAGCACAATCACACACGCACAAACACACACATGCACAAGCACACACATGCACAATCACACACGCGCAAGCACATGCACACACGTGAAAGCACACACACACATGCACAAGCACACACACACACACAGGAGCTGAAGTGTGTTGTTGCAGCCTAGATCAGCCTCCCTAGAGACGTAACAGGGATCTCAGCAGGCACATTATCTAAAGGAAGCAAAGGGACTCTGTACAACACCCTGCAGAGAGACAGCAGAACTTGTGCAATAACAAGGAGCAACACAGAGCCAGCGGGGCAAGTGGTCCAGACATTGCACAACTAATACTGCCCCAGGTTATGTTACAGGATGTGTTACACACATATACAGGCTGAGCTGTTTATGATGCGCACACACATACACAAGCTGAGCTGTCACCTGGTCACACCCTTGTAGTCTGAGCAGCAGGGCCCGTGTTCCAGTCTGGTGGCCCCCTGGTGTGCTCAGTGCTATGCCCACGGAAATCATGCACGCAATGAGGATGCAGCGAATCTTTGAGTTGCAGCACCACAGCCCAGCAGTGTCTGTCAGGCTACCTACCAGGGGCCAAGATTACCTGCGGCAGGAGCTGAAGGGCTGCAGCCACAAGTATCATCAGAGCCCACTTCTTGGCCGTCTGCACTTTTGGCAAGGGGCTCAGCAGGTGCTCAGTCTCCTTATCACGGTGCTGTTAACAGGGGAGTTTATGAAACATTACTGTACATTTAATAAAAAAATAAAAAAAATACTTCTGCTCCTGTTCCCGCGCCTCCCCTTAAGGGCTCTGGTGCCCCCCTGGGGAGGTGTGCCCCACAGTTTGGGAACCGACATCCTATATAATGTGATTTTAACAGTTGATACATTGTAAGTTAAAGTGAAAAGTTACAAAGTTTTACATTCTTTAAATAATAGTCTATTGTGGCATTTAAAAAATAAATATACCAACCATAATGTTACCATTACTGTAAACAGATTGTGACATTTGATTGTATATATGGAAAGTGAGTGTATTAAAAACAAAAGATCTTGGGCGCGATCCGATATAAATGGCACAGGTTTCGGCGCAAGTGTGGGAACCTGCTTCGCCCGTAATTACACCTCGCACATCGGGGTATTACATATACTGCGCCGTTAGATGCTAAACTGGCGTAAGTAGGACAAAATGGCGTTCTTCCGAAAAGTGGGCAAATACACATTTTAGTCATCGTAAGTAACTTACGCCGGTATTTTGTCCATGTAAAGTCTCAATAAAGAGTAGTTTTATGCAAATTAGGCTAACACTCATAAAAATGAACTGCGACTTCATCTAAAATTGCGACGCTATTCAAAATTCATATATAAACCCATGCGCAGCCACCATTTTCTTCAGTGTGTTTGGATGGTTCGTTGAGCTACAGCACACTACAGTGGAGTGGAGGAATAGTCAGAGTAGAGAGAGAGGCACAAACAGAGGAGTTAGGTTGCATTGTTGGTTGATTAAGCTTGTACACTTACACAGATTTTTACATATTGCACACATATTGCATACATACATATACAAAATACACAACACTTTTTTTTCTAACACCTCACACATTTTATTTCAATTTTACAGAGTGATAGGCTGAGTGTTTAGTTGTGATTGTGTGCGATTAAACTTGGAGTGAGTGTGAGTGTGTGAGTGTGTGTAGTGTGAGGATGGCAGGGAGAGGTAGGGCGGAGTGGCAGGGAGAGGATTATTGTAGAGGACAGGAGGAGCAGTGGGGTCCCCGTCAGGGAGTAAGTGGAGTGAGGAGAGGGAGAGCTAGAAGGGATGATGGGAGGGGAGATGCCCGAGAGCCCCAGAGACCAGGCACATCTAGAAGAGGGACAGAGGATGCACATGGGGACAGAAGGGGGGAGGAGGGAGAGGATAGGGAGTAACCCACACCAGGGACATCACAGGGAGCAAGCCAGGTGTCCATGGAGGATCAGAGGATGAGATGTCCAAACTTCTCATTCGATGAAAATGTTGCCCTAGTCCAGGCCATCATGGACAATTACAGTGCCCTCTTTGGGCAGGAGAAGGGCAAAGGCAGTGCCAAAAGGCATAAAACAGCATGGTTGGTGGTAGAAGATGCCGTCAACAGTGTGGCCCCGCAGAGGAGGACTGTTGAGGGCCTTAAAAAGCGGTGGAATTACTGCAAGAGGCGGTGAAAGAAAAGATGGGGCAGGAAGCTATGCACCAGACGGGAACAGGCGGTAGTCCACCCCTTGACATAGAATATAACCTGGCAGGAGATGATACACAGGTCCCTGAGTATCACTGCAGTCCGTGGACTTCCAGGGGCTCGTGACTCAGGGGCTGCAACCACAGCACATCATGCTGGTGAGTAACATCCCACTCCCCAGTATTATATGTATTTGAGATATAACATCCTTTAATGTCACACATTCATGTACACAATGAGGAGTATGGTATTTTGCCTACTAACAAAAACATCTACAATTATATTTGACATTAATGCTACTTAACACAATGCAATTCATGATATGAGGTGGAATAGTGCAATACTAACATGTCTTAGAGTAACACAGTCCCCAAGCCACGTGTAGAGTTTTCAGTAAATGGACACTATAGCCATCACAATAATTTTAGCTCAAGAAAGCAGGTTCTGTGCCTACATCAGGCTAAAGTAAATTGTGTGACCATAGTGTCACTTAAAGAACACATTTTTTTCATCATTGACATGTACACATAACTATTGTATGAAACACATACCTGTATACTGCGCATATTAAAATCCCTCATATCACAAATCACAATGTGCACATGCATGTTATAGAGTTTGACATGAGAATCAGTATAGGCCCTAGCATGTATCAATATACATTGTATGCCCACATGGACATATATATGACTGTACAAATCCCTCTCATCATTTGACTCCTCCACAGAACCTTCTGTCACGAGAATGCAAACAGGCATGCCGCCACCTCCACCACCACCACCAGTCACAGGCATGCAGCCACCACCACCAGTCTTCAGGCAACCACATGAACAGTATGCTCCCAGTGTAAGATTTTAATGAATATACAAATGGTGTCCTTATTGTTACAGAGAAGGTTAGTGTGTCTTTATGACTATTTTAACATCAGGCATGATGTA
This sequence comes from Bombina bombina, assembly GCF_027579735.1. Classification (NCBI taxonomy): domain Eukaryota; kingdom Metazoa; phylum Chordata; class Amphibia; order Anura; family Bombinatoridae; genus Bombina; species Bombina bombina. Next base: position 424,028,702 of record NC_069499.1, read on the forward strand.
ATGCTGAGGTATCCCAGTGAGGGCCAGCACTCCTGCAACCAGTGCCCGTGAAGACAGGGGTAAAACTGCCAAACCCCGCATATAATCCTCAGAAATGTAAAATGTCCACAGCACTGCTATATTCAATATGCTTTAATCAGACATAAAAATGTCTGATTAAAGCATATTGAATATAGCAGTGCTGTGGACATTTTACATTTCTGAGTAATGCTGAGGTAGTCAGTTACGCATACTAAGGGTTGAGATCATATATGGGTAGAAAGGATTGCTGTGAGTTGCAAAAGCTTACTATAGTTTAGATCACCCTATTTGGAACATGGCCAAAAGTATATTGTCAGCGATCTTAAAGGGTATTTAAGAGGCATGAAAGATGACAGTATTTAGAGTGCCTCTCTGGAAGGGAAAACATCAAGTTAAACTCCATAACCAGGCCTCCCACAGATGCAAACGGGGTAATATTATTTAATGTACTATTTCTCTGTTAAATTGTTTTCTGTGTTTAACCTTGTAAACAATAGCATGTAATCTTGTTATTTATCTGTTCTTTAATAAATGTGTGATGGTTTATTTAGTTGAAGGTAGTATGGTTGTCTGTGTCTGGAGAGTTTAATAGATATACAGGAGATTGTATATGAAATTCGTTTGCACAGGGCACATTATTGATATATGTATATATTAATTTTGCGACGTGAACAGCTTTTAACATAAGATCCTTTTGGTTTAAGTATAAATTCTTACACCAGGCATGAGCAGGGTTGGATGGCTTCAGTTGAGGACCCGGAAGTGATGCCACCACCATTGACATATGACCCCTGGCAAGATTCCTGGCCAGAGGAATATTCTTCTTTTGGCTTTGAGGGGGAGCCAAGACAGCCACAAAGGGTCCACGTATTTACCCCCCCCCCAACACAATCTCAGGGCAGTCATGGCTTTTACACACAGAGTATGTCACAAGAAGTGCCAACTGGACACGCTGAGTGATCACACACTGGTCATCAGTGGGACTATCAATCCACCCTGAGAGCTCCACCATCCTCATCACTTGGGAGAGCTCCACCATCTGCAGATGTAAATATAGCTGAAAGTACTCAAGCTCCAGCAGATGCAGCTGAAAATGTCCCACAAGCACCAGCAGATGCAGCTGAAAATGTCCCACAAGCACCAGCAGATGCAGCTGAAAATGTCCAACAAGAACCAGCAGATGCAGCTGAACCTGCACTTCAAGCACCTAGAAGCCCTGCTGCTGAAGAGCCTGTGGATGCATTGTATTCTCCCCTGGGTGAGGAATAATTTGCACTCCAGAGGAGGCTCCTAACAAGCTCAGAGAGCAGACAAAGAGGCCAAAAGAGGTTTCACAGGAGCCAAGAGAGGTTCTTCAGGAGACAAGAGAGGTTCTTCAGGAACCAAGAGAGGTTACACAAACGTAGCATAGAGCTGCAGAGGGACATGGCAGCATCATTACGTGGAAGTGTTCAAAACCAGTCACAGATAATGTGAATTCTGTCTGATATGCAGATGCAGATGGACAATAGATGGCGGGAACAAAATCAACTCTTGGGTGTGTTGGTTGAGCACTTTACACACCAGCAGGACACTGCCTCCAGACTATCATCTGTGGCCAGCACACCAGCAGAAACCTCTGTATCTTCTGAAACCAGGAGAACAAGGAAATCCACTACAGTCACCTCAGCCCCCTCATCCAAGAAGCCTAAAAAGAAATAAATATTCTTATAGTTCACCATAAATCTTGTCCTCTGTTATTTACCATATAATTGTCATCCACATCCATGTGAGGTGTGTTTTAGTACACTAATATTGTTAAAACATATAATAAGGCCTGTGTGGAAATGGCCCAAAAAAGGTAATATTATCATGTTTATGACATATTCATGTTCTATAAAGCACATCACATAGTTGTGTATGAAGGGTACATATAGTAATATTCACTTCTAAGATGTAAATCAAGGTTTCTCACATCCAATATAAATTGCCACGTGGGTATACAGGGAGTGCAGAATTATTAGGCAAGTTGTATTTTTGAGGATTAATTTTATTATTGAACAACAACCATGTTCTCAATGAACCCCAAAAACTCATTAATATCAAAGCTGAATAGTTTTGGAAGTAGTTTTTAGTTTGTTTTTAGTTATAGCTAATTTAGGGGGATATCTGTGTGTGCAGGTGACTATTACTGTGCATAATTATTAGGCAACTTAACAAAAAACAAATATATACCCATTTCAATTATTTATTTTTACCAGTGAAACCAATATAACATCTCAACATTCACAAATATACATTTCTGACATTCAAAAACAAAACAAAAACAAATCAGTGACCAATATAGCCACCTTTCTTTGCAAGGACACTCAAAAGCCTGCCATCCATGGATTCTGTCAGTGTTTTGATCTGTTCACCATCAACATTGCGTGCAGCAGCAACCACAGCCTCCCAGACACTGTTCAGAGAGGTGTACTGTTTTCCCTCCTTGTAAATCTCACATTTGATGATGGACCACAGGTTCTCAATGGGGTTCAGATCAGGTGAACAAGGAGGCCATGTCATTAGATTTTCTTCTTTTATACCCTTTCTTGCCAGCCACGCTGTGGAGTACTTGGACGCGTGTGATGGAGCATTGTCCTGCATGAAAATCATGTTTTTCTTGAAGGATGCAGACTTCTTCCTGTACCACTGCTTGAAGAAGGTGTCTTCCAGAAACTGGCAGTAGGACTGGGAGTTGAGCTTGACTCCATCCTCAACCCGAAAAGGCCCGACAAGCTCATCTTTGATGATACCAGCCCAAACCAGTACTCCACCTCCACCTTGCTGGCGTCTGAGTCGGACTGGAGCTCTCTGCCCTTTACCAATCCAGCCACGGGCTCATCCATCTGGCCCATCAATACTCACTCTCATTTCATCAGTCCATAAAACCTTAGAAAAATCAGTCTTGAGATATTTCTTGGCCCAGTCTTGACGTTTCAGCTTGTGTGTCTTGTTCAGTGGTGGTCGTCTTTCAGCCTTTCTTACCTTGGCCATGTCTCTGAGTATTGCACACCTTGTGCTTTTGGGCACTCCAGTGATGTTGCAGCTCTGAAATATGGCCAAACTGGTGGCAAGTGGCATCTTGGCAGCTGCACGCTTGACTTTTCTCAGTTCATGGGAAGTTATTTTGCGCCTTGGTTTTTCCACACGCTTCTTGCGACCCTGTTGACTATTTTGAATGAAACGCTTGATTGTTCGATGATCACGCTTCAGAAGCTTTGCAATTTTAAGAGTGCTGCATCCCTCTGCAAGATATGTCACTATTTTTGACTTTTCTGAGCCTGTCAAGTCCTTCTTTTGACCCATTTTGCCAAAGGAAAGGAAGTTACCTAATAATTATGCACACCTGATATAGGGTGTTGATGTCATTAGACCACACCCCTTCTCATTACAGAGATGCACATCACCTAATATGCTTAATTGGTAGTAGGCTTTCGAGCCTATACAGCTTGGAGTAAGACAACATGCATAAAGAGGATGATGTGGTCAAAATACTCATTTGCCTAATAATTCTGTACTCCCTGTATATATAAATAATAATGTATTTACAGAAGGTGTGAATAGGTATAAACATCCATTTTCATTCTTCTTAATGATAGTCAATAAATCATAGTGACCTAAACATGAATTAAACAAATTAGATATTTTCAGTAATTAGGGTGGTTAAGGGAAGGGGGGTGGAATGTAGTAGTTTCACTTACATGCAGTGGAAATACGCAGTATGTAATTCTATGACCAGCTGCAGCAACAACAGCAGCAGGGGCAGCACCAGGGACAGCAGCACCATGACCAGGTACCTCAACAGCAACTAGAGCATCAGCGGGTATATCATGAACAACAAGGGGCTTGTAGGGCTTCCATCACCCCTTGTGCCCCACGAGGCTATCTATCTATGTAAAGCAGGGGAAACATGGTGGCTAATGAGGGTGTGCACTGGCAAGTGTTTTAAGGCTTCCGGGTGAGCGGTTGTGCTGTTTGTGATTGGTTTGACACAGTGCAAGGGTTGCTGCGCCTGCAATTTGTGGCGAGATGAGAATGGAGTAGATTTTCTGAATTCTGCGCACGTAAGTCCTTACGCTGTATATTGGATATCAAATTGCGCGTCTGTTCTATGTCAGTCTATGGGTAAAAATAATACGGGCGAAGGGTGAAATATACGCGCGTAACTTGTATGCTACGCTGTATATCTAATACCAAAATTGCGCAAAATCTAGCGTCACCAGCTTTTACGGGCGACGCTCTATATGTAATGGAGGCCCTTGAAAGCTAATCAACAAAACGGTTTAAATATCATGACAAATGCAAGTATGTAATAAATAAAAACCTTTTCAGAACACAAATGACGACTGGCTTTTCAGTCCTAGGACAAGACTGTCCCATGTTATGCACAGGGCTAAGGCCAATTAAATTGTGACTGTGGTGGGCTTGAACTTTAAAGGTGCCTATTGGAAGCCAAAAACAGACTAAAAATGACTGGACTAATTGTGATGGAAGTTTGTACACAACCAAAGTACAGTGGCAACTCAGTGGCTAGCTTTCCTATTGTTCTAATAATTTAGAGTCTATCTAATTACAGTTTCATAAGTATATTCAAGGAAGGGAAGTGGTGTTGTGCAGTATTCAAACGTTACATTCTGGTGAGGGAGAGACCTCTGGAAGTACTGCACCTATAGCACTCTCAGCCTGGACTATTATGTGGAGAGAAAACAAGAACAAATAAAATATAACTTTTATTGGTATAAAACTAATATTAGGGACCCAGTGTGAAAACAAATTAAAAACAGCTAGAGACCAGTTGACACTATTCCTGATACTGAATTAGTAATGCATTTGAGATATGTTGTATATAAACAGGAATTCATATTGTGTAGCTTGTATTGCAACCATTCACACACCAGCGTGTAGTATGACGCGTACAACGCGTATAAACAGCTCAGCCGTAACTGAGATTAGTGCGTTTTTTTCCATTATGTGAGGTGCTTATATATTGCTGGAACAGTTTACAACAGTTTATAGTGTGGTTATAAAGTAACTACAATATGTGCGTTTGTAATAGTAAAGTACTTGTTAAATTGGAATACCAATATAATCCTAACTTGTATTGCAGCTATTCACATAGCAGCGTGTGTTGTGACATCTACAAGCAGCTCTGCCATAACTAAGATTAATGCAGTTTTGAATAATATGGTACTGGTAATTATAACGTGTACCTAAATAAAGATCAGGAACATCAAAACCAGTAACTGATTCTGCTTGCCGTGGTGGCTATGTTTTGTGATGGACACCTGAGTTAGTTATATCACCACCCAATACTACTATAAGAGAAGACTTGTCTGTTTACTAGATTGCAGACTGGTATAATGTGGTAACACCACCAAACAGATGTTCCTCCATTAACAATGGGACATGAAAGGAAAAAATGTTTTTTTTCATGCCATACATGCCATGCCATACAGGTACCAGTGTTTAGAAATCATGGTGCTGTTTTTTATATTTTCAGTTTAGACAATGCATTGGGTTGGTCATTCTGCGTCATAAAATGTAACACTGGCAAAATTGCTGCATAATTACGGCAGTCTGGTAAAATAAAGCTCTTTTATTAAATATAGGTAAGAAATGAGAGTCTATTAGTATATTTGGTGGTAATATGGATTTTAATTAGTGTCCAAAATGGTTATTTGAATCCAATTAAGATTTTCTGCAAAGCATGAATGACAATTAACCCTGCTATACATCAAGTAGGTTAATGATATAAGGATTGGCAGGAAAAACAATTGATTTCACAGTCCCTCTATTTGCACAGTATACACATACTTAGGGGTTGATTTATTAAGCTGCGGCAGACAGCTCGCCTCTGGTGGGTTAAATTCCACTGCCAGAATTCAGCATTGCACAAGAACGGAATTTTGAGCTCTTATGCAACGCCTCCCCCTGCCCACGCACAACCAATCAGGCTCAGGCAGGAGCTGTCAATCTTTCTGGTCGGACGAGACAGTGGAGATTGAAATTTGCCACCAAAAGGTGTTGAAAGGTTAAATATGGACTGCAGGTTCTCTTGTGCTAAGCCTGCTGAAGGGTTTGATAAATCGACCCCTTAAACTGGCTATGAGCAATGCAATATAATAATGCTGAGCATTAATTAAAGGGACATAAAACCCAACCATTTCTTTCATGATTCAGACAGAACATACAATTTACTTCTATTCTCAAATTGTCTTACTTTTCTTGTTATCCTTAGTTGAAAAGCAGGAAATTAAGATCAGGAGCGTGCACGTGTCTGCAGTACTATATGGCAGCAGTTTTGCAACAATATTATACATTAGCAAGAGCACTAGATGGCAGCACTATTTCCTGTCATGTAGTGCTCCAGGCATCTCTTCAACAAAGAATAACATGCGAACAAAGTAAATGTTATAATAGAAGTAAATTGGAAATAAAAATTGTATTCTTTGTATGAATCATAAAAGAAAAATTTTGGGTTTATTAACTAAAAGGAAAAGTAAAGCAATATTAAAAAAAATGGGTAGAGCATGACATTTTAAACACATTTCCATTTTACTATCATTATAAATTATGTTTTGTTCTCTTGGCATCCTTTGTTAAAGAATAATCCTAGGTGAGCTCAAGAGTGTGCACAAGTCTAGCCATCTGGCAGTACTGTATGAAATAATGTCTATAGCAATGTTATCAGGGCCGTATTTTGGCCTAGGCAAACAAGGCACTTGCCAAGGGCAGCACTTTTTTGTGGCTATATTTATAAGAAACTTACAGTTATTTTAGAAGCATTATACATGTATATAATGGGAGATTTTGTCCAAAGAACAGTAGAACTTACATTCTAGGGGGTACAATACGAGAGTGTCCATGGAGCTTACAGTTTAGAGGTACAGTAGCTCTGAACCTTTCATTTTTTCAGCTAGCTATTGATTTTAGCTCAAATGGCTTGTATTGTGCTTGAAGTATTATTTCAATAAATCTGTTTGTTTTTATATATGTTTTGCAGCAATAGATAAATGTATGTGTGTGTGTGCTTATGACAGTGCGTATGTGCATAACTCTGTGTGTGTATATGTGTCTTTTGACTATGTATGTGTGTGTGTCTGTATGTGAATGCAAGTGTTTTGTAACTTTGAAAATACCATAAAAAAATATTCGTTACCCCTGAGCAAAAAATATTTTGGCCAAAAAAGACCTAAAGCCTTGGCGGGGGGGGGGGGCAGCAGAATTTTGAGTGCCTAGGGCAGCACAAAACCTAAATACGCCACTGAATGTTATACATTGTTGCAAACACTTCTGCTAAATGTGCTCTCCAAGAAAAATTTAGATTTTTAGAGAGAGGTTATCAAAAAGTTTATTTACAAAAAGCGAGGTATCAGGTTGATCATATGCAATGTAACGATTTATTCGTTCCTAATAGGAAAAATTAGAATAACTTTGCACAGAAAAATATTTTTAGTGCTGCATATAGTGTTAAGCTTTCAGCTATTTATGACATTGTTGCAAAGAGTTTACCTATTTTACGTACAGATAGCTTCTTATCTGAAATTTTAGATAATGGTTGTAATTTTGTGCCTAAAAAGGCTTAGGGGTCTATTTATGTAGGTGCGGACAGTCATGATCCGCAATAGCGAATCATGTCCGCCGCACTTCAATAAATGCCAACAGCATACGCTGTCGGCATTTATCATTGCACCAGCAGATTTACAGCCAATTGGCCGCTAGCAGGGGGTGTCAATCAACCCGATTGTATTCGATCGGGCTGATTGCTGTCTGCCACCTCAGAGGTGGTGGACAAGTTGAGGAGCAGGGATCTTAGGACCGCTGCTTCTTAACTTCCGCTTCAGTCGGAACTGAAGCGGAGAGGGTCGGAAGCAGCACCCGCTGCTTTATAAATAGACCCCTTAATCTCTAGGAAGTATTTTAGCACCATCTAAGTTACCTATAGTGAAGACATGCAATTGGTTGATTAAAAAAACAAGGTTTTTCTAGATGTGGAAGTAGTAGATGTAAATCTTGCACTCATGCAATTCTTGGAACAGATTTTGTTGTGCAACCTACAGGTTGTGTGTGTATAAGAATAAACATTATATCAACTGTAATAGAAAATATGTACTGTACTTGTTGACCCATGGAGGTGCAATAAAAATTATGTGGGTCAAAGTACTAGAACCCCTTAAAAATATTTTTTAGAGCATCTTCATAGAATAAAAGTCCACTACTCCAATATCACTACATTTTAAAAGAGAACATAATACAGATGCCTTTTTGTTGACTTTTCATGGTATTCAAAATATTTTGAAACATATACAAAGTCCTGAAGTTAGTGTGAGCTGGCTTGCGCTCTTGGCCAAACAATTTGTTTTTAACTTGTAATACTCACTCAGTTTACTTCTGGTGGTGTTTGCGTGCGAGAAAAAGTGCTAAATAGCTCACCACTTGTAATCTGGCTCTAAATGTTCAATGAATAACTGAGATTACTGTGAATAACTCTATGTAACCTAAGTATAAAATAACCATTTACCATCTTGGGAAATAATAATGCTCATAATAATGCACAAATTTAATGTACCTGCAGGGTTTCCAGCCTTGAACCACCCATCCCCCCCAACCTTTTGGTTACACAACTGATTGTAGCTTTGTTTGAGGTCTAAATGGTACAGACATGGATCCTTTGACAGATGTAAGCATATTTGTACCTTATTTACCCCTTAATGGAAACATAGAGTTTGATAGCAGATAAGAACCATAGGCCCAACAAGTCTGCCCAATATTTCCTAAAAGTATAAATGTATCTAGTTTATAGGATAGCCTTATGCTTATCCCAGGCATTCTTAAAGTCCCCCACAGTGTTTGTCTTTATCACCTCTTGTGGAAGTTTATTCAATGAATCAATCACCCTTTCTGTAAAGATCTCCTTCCACAAATTACTCCCTTCTGCTTGAGATCATGACTCCTTGTTCTTGAATTTTTTCCTAAATATATTTAAAAAATACTATCATATCACCTCTTTGCATTCTCTCCTCTAAGCTATACATATTTAGATCATTGAGGCTCTCCTGGTTTTATTTTTTAGACCATGTACCATTTTACCAGCCATCCTTTGCACAGATTCCAGTTTGTTTATATCCTTCTGGATATAGGGGCCTATCTATCAAGCTCCAAATGGAGCTTGATGCCTCGTGTTTCTGGCGAGCCTTGCTCTCCGTGTTCAGCGAGGTCTGAGGACAGTGCAGATCAGGTCCGCCAGACTTTGTTAAATAGAGGCCCAGGTCTGTTTTTCTTTAGCCCAGGTAAGATGCTTCTAACGTTGTTTGTTGTTCAGGAGTAGCTTGATAAGAGGAATACGACATTTGAAGCCCATTTCCAGGATCCGACTATGTATGGTGGCTCTTAATGCACTGACTCCAGCCTTAGTCCACTCCTGCAGGGGGCGGCGTTGCACCAGAAGCTCTTGTGAGCTGCTGGTGCAATGCTGAATACGGAGAGCGTATTTCTCTCCGTATTCAGCGAGGTCTGGCGGACCTGATCCGCACTGTCGGATCAGGTCCGCCAGACTTTGTTAAATAGGGGCCATAGCCTCCAGAAATGCACACAATACTCAAGATGAGGCCGAACAAATGATCTGAAGACACACAAGAACCTTACTATTTCTGCTGCAAATACCTCTACAATACATCCAAGCATTCTACTGGCCTTACTCAGTACAATAATACAATAAAGACCCTAGTACAAATAGCTAAACTACCCCTTATGGAGTAAATTCCCAATTACTGCCAAAATGAAATACTAGTATACAGAAAAATGGGAGCGCTAATCAAGCAGCTATATATAAAAAACATAGATATAACATAGATTTATAAATCACTATCGGGTAGATTACGAGTTGTGCGTTCATGTTTTAACGCTGAAAAAATTGTCATTTCAGCGTTAAAACAGCAACACAGCCATTACAAGTCTTGTCGGTATAGCTGTACCGCAAGCCTTTTAGCTTGTAATGCAACGTCAGTCCCGCACTCGTAAAAATTATGTTTTTTGGGACTTCCATTGCGCAGCCATTACGAGTTTTGCGGTGAGGCTAAAAAGCTTGTGTTACAGCCTATAACGACAAGATCCGTACCACCATCTGAGAGCAGTAGTTATTTTACGCAACAAAACTGTTATATAAAACTCACAACTAAAGTGTTACAAAGTACACTAACACCCATAAACTACCTATTAACCCCTAAACCGAGGCCCTCCCGCATCGCAAATACTATATTAAAGTTGTTAACCCCTAATCTGCCGCTCCCAACATCATCACCACTATAATAAAGTTATTAATCCCTAAACCATTGCACTCCCGCATCGCAAACACTATTTAAATATTATTAACCCCTATTCTGCCATCCTCCCACATCGTCCCCACTATACTAAAGTTATTAACCCCTATTCCACCACTCCCCGACACCGCCGCCAATATAATAAACCTATTAACCCCTAAACCGCAAGCCCCCATAACAAAATATACTAGATGAAACTATTAACCCCTAAACCGAGAGCCCCCACATCATAATAAACAAATTTAAACTAGTAACCCCTAAACCTAACGCCCCCATAACTTTATATTAAAATTACAATTTCCCTATCTTTAAAACTTACCAGTCAAATTAAAAAAACTAAGTTTAAACTAACAATTAAACTAATATAACTATTAAACTAAAATTAAACTAACTACCAATTAAAGAAAACTAAAATACACAAAAAATAAAAAATTCTAAATTACAAAAAAATAACAAACGAAATTATCAAAAATAAAAAAGAATTACACCTAATCTAATAGCCTTATAAAAATAAAAAAGCCCACCCAAAATAAAAAAAAACCCTAGCCTACAATAAACTACCAATTTAAAAGGGCCTTTTGTATGGCATTGCCCTAAGTTAAACTGCTCTTTTACCTGTAAAAAAAACCACAAAGACCCCAGCAGTAAAACCCACAACCCAACCAACCACCTAAAATAAAAAAAAACTAACTCTTACAAAAACCTAAGCTTCCCATTTGCCCTGAAAAGGGCATTTGTATGAGCATTGCCCTTAAAAGGGCATTTAGCTCTTTTGCATTGTCCTGAAAATGGCATTTAGCTCTTTTAGGAAAAGGCCAAACCCTAAACTAAAAAAAAAACACCCAAAAAAGTTTAAAAAAAAACCCACTAACCCCCGACGATCCACTTACAGTTTCTGAAGACCGGACATCCAGGCGGCGAGAAGTCTTTATCCAGGCAGCGAGGTCTTTGTCCATCCAGGCGGCGTCTTCTATCTTTATCCCGGCGGCGTCTTCTATCTTCAGCCGTGGAGCATACTCTTCATACGGTCAGAGCCTTTTCAAAATGGCATCCCTTGCATTCCTATTGGCAGATTTGATTTTGGAAATTCAAATCAGCCAATAGGAGGAGAGCTACTGAAATTCTATTAGCTGATTTGAACAACCAATAGAATTTCAGAAGCTCTTATCCTATTGGCTGTTTTGAACAGGGGTTAGTGTTTTTTGGGTGTTTTTTTTTTTTAGATTAGGAGTTGGGCATTTCTTAAAAGAGCTAAATGCCCTTTTAAGGACAAGAAAAAAAGCTAAATGCCCATACAAATGCCCTTTTCAGGGCAATGGGTAGATTAGTTTTTTTTAGATAGTTTTTTTATTTTGTGGGTTTGGGGAGGTGGGGGTTTGTAATGTTAGTGGATCTTTGTATTTTTTTTTTTAGAAAAGAGCTGATTTCTTTAGGCCAATGCCCTACAAAAGGCTCTTTTAAGGGCTATTGGTAGTTTATTATAGATTAGGTTTTTAATTTTCGGGTGTTTAAAAAAAATGGGTATTAGAATAGAAAAAATTGTTGTTATTTTGGATAATTCGTTTGTTATTTTATGTAATGTTTTATTTTCATTTTGTGGTTGGCTTTTCTTATTAAAATAGCCATTTTTTATTTTTAATGGGCAGCAAAAGAGCTGAATGCCCTTTAAAGGGCAATGTCCATACAAATGCCCTTTTCAGGGCAATAGATAGATTAGGTTTTATTTTATTTTTATTTTATGGGTTTGGGGGGTGGGGTTTGTATACTGTTAGGGGTGTTTGTTTTTTCTTTTGAAGGAAAAGAGTTGTTATCTTTTGGACAATGCCCTACAAAAGGCCCTTTTAAGGGCCCACTAAAGGCCCTTTTAAGGGCCCTTGGTAGTTTATTATAGATTAGGGTTTTTTATTTTGGGGTGTTTTTTTGTTTGTTTTTCAAAAGGGTATTAGAATAGGAATAATTTTTATTGTTTTGGATAATTTCGTTTGTTATTTTTTGTAATGGTAGGTTTTTTAATTTTTTGTAATTTTAGTGTTTTTTATTTTTTGTAATGGTAGTTTTTTTTTATAATGTTAGGTTTTAGTGTAAGGCAGCTTATATCACAGGTAAGTTTATATTTATTTTAACTAAGTAGTTAGTAAATAGTTAATAACTATTTACTAATTAGTCTACCTAGTTACAATAAATACAAACTTACCTGTGAAATAAAAATAATACCTAAGCTAGCTATAAAATAACTAATAGTTATAACGTAGCTAGCTTAGGTTTTATTTCACAGGTAAGTTTGTATTTAGTTTTAAATAGGTATTATTAAGTTAATAATTGTAAATTTAATTTAGCTCTATTTTAATTATGTTAAAGTTAGGGGGTGTTAGGTTTAGGGTTACGGTTAATTTCTTAAAAGAGCTAAATGCCCTTTTAAGGGCAAGAAAAAAAGCTAAATGCCCATACAAATGCCCTTTTCAGGGCAATGGGTAGATTAGTTTTTTTTAGATAGTTTTTTTATTTTGTGGGTTTGGGGAGGTGGGGGTTTGTAATGTTAGTGGATCTTTGTATTTTTTTTTTTTTTAGAAAAGAGCTGATTTCTTTAGGCCAATGCCCTACAAAAGGCTCTTTTAAGGGCTATTGGTAGTTTATTATAGATTAGGTTTTTAATTTTCGGGTGTTTAAAAAAAATGGGTATTAGAATAGAAAAAATTGTTGTTACTTTGGATAATTCGTTTGTTATTTTATGTAATGTTTTATTTTCATTTTGTGGTTGGCTTTTCTTATTAAAATAGCCATTTTTGATTTTTAATGGGCAGCAAAAGAGCTGAATGCCCCTTTAAGGGCAATGCCCATACAAATGCCCTTTTCAGGGCAATAGATAGATTAGGTTTTATTTTATTTTTATTTTATGGGTTTGGGGGGTGGGGTTTGTATACTGTTAGGGATGTTTGTTTTTTCTTTTGAAGGAAAAGAGTTGTTATCTTTTGGACAATGCCCTACAAAAGGCCCTTTTAAGGGCCCACTAAAGGCCCTTTTAAGGGCCCTTGGTAGTTTATTATAGATTAGGGTTTTTTATTTTGGGGTGTTTTTTTTGTTTGTTTTTCAAAAGGGTATTAGAATAGGAATAATTTTTATTGTTTTGGATAATTTCGTTTGTTATTTTTTGTAATGGTAGGTTTTTTAATTTTTTGTAATTTTAGTGTTTTTTATTTTTTGTAATGGTAGTTTTTTTTATAATGTTAGGTTTTAGTGTAAGGCAGCTTATATCACAGGTAAGTTTATATTTATTTTAACTAAGTAGTTAGTAAATAGTTAATAACTATTTACTAATTAGTCTACCTAGTTACAATAAATACAAACTTACCTGTGAAATAAAAATAATACCTAAGCTAGCTATAAAATAACTAATAGTTATAACGTAGCTAGCTTAGGTTTTATTTCACAGGTAAGTTTGTATTTAGTTTTAAATAGGTATTATTAAGTTAATAATTGTAAATTTAATTTAGCTCTATTTTAATTATGTTAAAGTTAGGGGGTGTTAGGTTTAGGGTTACGGTTAAGATTAGGTTTAGGGTTAGGGTTCCGTTTAGGTTTAGGGGTTAATTTAGTTTAATTTAGGTTGTTGCGATGTGGGGGCTGGAGGTTTAGGGGTTAATAGGTTTATTTAGTGGTAGTGATGTGGGAGGTCAGAGGTTTAGGGGATCATAACTTTATTTAGTTTCAGCGATATCGGGGAGCAGTGGAATAGGGTTTAATAGATTTATTATAGTGTGGGCAATGTTGGGGTGCAGGGGAATAGGGGTTTATAACTTTAGTATAGTGGCGGCGATATCGGGAGCAACAGATTAGGGGTTAATAGATTTATTTAGGTGGCAGTGATAACGGGAACGGCATATTAGGGGTTAATACGTTTATGTAGGTGTCGGCGATGTCCGGGGCAGCAGATTAGGGGTGTGTAGACGTGGGGTTTATGTTAGGGTGTTTAAACATAACTTTTTTTCCCCATAGACATCAATGGGGCTGAGTTACGGAGCTTTTCATTTCATGATCGCAAGTGTTAGTTTTTTTTCTAACACTTTCTCCCCTTTGATGTCTATGGGGAAAGCGTGCACAAGCTCGTCAAAACAGCACTTGTATTTTGTGCGGTATGGAACTCAATGCAACCATATCGCACGCGTAAGTTGGCTGTTTCAAAACTTGTAATGGCAGCGCAATGGAGTGTGAAATAACGCAACTTTTGTTGCATTTGTTTCGCACCCCATTGCACCGTAATCTACCTGTATAATAGCCAATATTCATAAAATCTTAATTCAGAAAATATCAATATAACACTTTATTAAATAACAATCATAAAACTAAACCACCGGTGGTTGAAAAGTAAAAGGTGCTTGTTTCCACATTAAGTTTTAAGACCAATTTTGGGAACTTCAAATGAATATCGTTTGCACCAGATTCATGAATATACTAATGTTCTAGAATACATTGGGACATTGATATTAGTTGTTTTTATATTTTGCTCTATTTTAAAATGCTATTTATAAGCGCTTTTCCATGACTTTTTACTTTCCAACCACCGGTGGTTTAGTTTTATGATTGTTATTTAATAAAGTGTTATATTGATATTGTCTGAATTAAGATTTTATGAATATTGGCTATTATAGTGATTTATAAATCTATGTCATATCTATATTTTTTATATATAGCTGATTGATTAGCGCTCACCTTTTTTCTGTATACCAGTTACTCAGTACAATACTAAATTGTAAATGTGTGTATATAACGGTAGGTATAGACATGTGTTTTACAAGAACAGTATCATATCAGTATATATATATTTCATAATAAAAAGCACATTCTGCTAGATTACGAGTTGCAATTACGTGCAGTGACGTCGGAGGCTGCTGAGGCAGTGGCTAGGATATGCCTTCATTCTTTAGATATCCTTTGTTGAAGAAATAGCAATGCACATCGATGAGCAAATCACATGAGGTATTTATGTGCATCCCCCAATCAGCAGCTACTGAGCATATTTAGATATGATTTTCAACAAAGGATATCAAAAGAATGAAGAAAATTAGATATTAGATGTAAATTGGAAAGTCAGTTAAAATTGCATGCTCTTTCTAAATCATGAAAGAAAACATATGGGTTTCATGTCCCTTTAAATGGTGTCTTGGAAAACTGGTCAACTTAGTAAACATCTGAATTTAGTCTAAAGGATTGTAACAGAAACTCTTGCCAGATAACAAAATGCTTGCTCTGATTATGAGATCTAGAAAACCAGGCCCATTAAAATATGTTTAAAACATACTTTTTAGGTTAGAGAGAGAGAAAGAGAGAGAGACACAATCATACACAGAGGGTTAGAGAAAGAGAGAGAGACACAATCACACACAGAGGGTTAGAGAAAGATCGAGAGACACAATCACACACAGAGGGTTAGAGAGACACATAAGGGATGAGAGAGTCCAGGGCCGGACTGGGGAATCAGACCGGCCCTGGAAATTTGTATAGACCGGCCCAGCCACGCCCCCTCCAGCCAAACCACGCCCCTTCAACCCAGCCACGCCCCCTCCAACCCAGCCCATACAAATTCTGAAACTTGCCACTCAGAAATAATGCTGCAGTGCTCCCCTCCCTGTTTTATTAAAACATAAGTACCGTACCAATGACAAAGCGCAGGGGGCATCAGGTAATGCAGCAGGTAGGGAGTGAGGAGGAGCGCAGGGAGCATCAGGTAATTATGCAGCAGGCAGGGGGTGAGTGGAGAAAAGTATGATATGTGGGATAGGAGCAGAGATGTGAAATGGCTTTAAAAAAAAAAATGTGACTGATGTAATATAAATTACATTCTTAATATTAATTTGTAAAAACAACATATCTACATATCAAAAATAAATCCTGTAAATTTTGTGTCATAAATACATTTGTTAGTACTCTCTTAGCAATTCAACACTCACTAAGGGTGGAAGCCTGTCTGTCCTTAAAACCTGACACACTGCAGAGCATACAAACTAACATACACACATAGTAACACCATTACACAGCGTACACACACACATGTACAGAGTCTCAAATTCACAGCAACACACCCTGCAGAGCATACAAATAAACATGCACACACCATATTCATGCAGACACACAACAACATACACACACACCACATTCATGCAGACACACAACAACATACACACACACCACATTCATGCAGACACACAACAACATACACACACACCACATTCATGCAGACACACAACAACATACACACACACCACATTCATGCAGACACACAACAACATACACACACACCACATTCATGCAGACACACAACAACATACACACACACCACATTCATGCAGACACATAACATACACACACCACATACATGCAGACACACAACATACACCCCCCTAGATTCAGACACACAGCAGACACACAACATACACATAGATTCAGTCACAGCATGCACATACACAGCATATGCACACTACACATCATTCACTTTCTTATAGGCAGACACACAAACATGAACATTCTACTACAACTAGGCATAGCATATACACATTTATTTAATACAGAAGGGACAAATAAGTACCACCCCACAGCTTTAATTTAGATGTGGCTGTTTTTTGTTTCAGGTAGTATAAACTGTGCTTAGCATTGCATTGTGTGCCTGCAAATAGGAATAATAAAACGTTAGGTATGTCAGCCCAGTGTCACTGACCTGTACTGTCCAGGGATAATAAAACTTGTTTCCTATTCCTTCCCTATGTGGTCATTCAAGCAGCCAATACATGAAGCATGGGGGAGGGTGAGGGAGAGAGAGAGAGGGCAGCGTGGTGCTGGCTGCTGCTGTAAATCTGTCAAAGCAAACTAGTGCGGCAGCTCCTGCTAATTATGAAACGGCTAAGACAGTAAATAATGTAAACAAAACTGGCTGCTAGTTGTTCACTGGCTCAGCTGCCCCCAATAAATTAGTTTACTGCCTTAAGTTCAGTTGCCGGTGTCTTAAATTAAGTTGTCTACCATTGGAATTTCACTACTGCGTCACTTCCGGTGACGTGTAGTCAGCTGCTGGAGGGTTGTGGCGCTCTCTGCGCATGTTTAAGGCACAATAAACAGCGCTCACTGGAGGCACAACCTCCTACACACAGCTGTTTAAGGCAGAATAGCTGACAACTTACTTTAGAACACCGGTGTTCTAAAGTAAGTTGTCTACCGCGTCGGAATTACCGCCCGATCGCTCTCTGTCCTCTCCATAACACAGATTTTATTTTGCAATCATTTTGAAATAGTTTTTACTTGCTGTATTTAGGAATTACCGCCCGATCGCTCTTTGTCCTCTCCATAACACAGATTTTATTTTGCAATCTTGTATTTAGTTCCTTTTTCGCCGTTCTATACCTTTATAGCAATATCTCAAAATAATTTGCGATATTGCTATAAAGGTATAGAACGGCAAAAAAAGAAATAAATAAAGCAAGTAAAAACTATTTCAAAAGTATTGCAAAATAAAATCTATGTTATGGAGAGAAGGACAGAACGATCAGGCGCCAATTCCTACGCGGTACACAACTTACTTTACAACACCGATGTTCTCAAGTAAGTTGTCAGCTATTCTGCCTTAAACAGCTGTTTGTAGGAGGTTGGGCCTCTAGCGCATGAGCAGTGAGTGCCACAAACCTCCAGCAGCTGATTAAAGTCACCGGAAGTGACGCAGTAGTCACATTCCTACGCAGTAGACAACTAACTTTAGAACACCGGCTGCTGTCCTGAAGTTCCCGCCTGCGGCCCCCTCTGAGGTGATGTCTCTTCAGACTTTCAGCTTGCTTCAGCCCTGGACGGTCTGTACCCTGGCTGCTCCCATTGTCTGTGTGTATCTGTCTACATATGTGACGTGACCCCACTTGCCGTGGCCTGACTCACTCCTGACTGAGTCCTGACTCCTGAGCTGATAGCGAAGCACGCAGCCGCTGTCAGGCTGAGGCTCCCGCTCCCTCCACATAATGTCACGCGGTGACGCATGCTGGTGAGACACTCTCCTGACATCATCACAGCCGCCAGCCCCGCCCCCCCACCTGCTGACCCGGCCCATAGGAACTGACAGTCACACAGTGAGTGACAGTAACTTAGTTCAGTCAGTTTTGGTGGTTGCGGTCAGAGTGAGGCAGCAGCGGTCGGATGGAGAGAGGGACAGGGGTTAAGGGGTTAATAATAAATAAAAATTACTTTTACTACAGTAACTACACGGATGTTGCTGCTGCAGCAGTGGGGAGGGGAGAGTACTACTAACTTGTAAGGGACTGGTGTGGATACCTTTATCTTACCAGCCGGCGCGGCCGCAATTAGCAATATCAAAGCTGCAATAATTTAGACAGCAGCCCTGCCAGCCCAGCTGAGCTGCCGGCCGGCGGCCCACCGGGATTTTTCCCGGTATCCCGGCTGCCCAATCCGGCCCTGAGAGAGTCAGAGGGGGAGGAAGAGAGACAGAGAGAGAAAGAGACCATGGGGGAGAACGACACATAAGGAGAGAGATGGATAGATAGAGAGAGACACACACACACAAGGGAGGGAGAGGGACCACTGCATTTTTAAGTAATAAAACAGCAGAGCTACAGAGAGTTCAGAAAGTGAGACTATAAATTAGTGTGAAGTACAGAGGCAAGCTGCTAAGGTAGTGGGTAGGTGTAAATTTTGAGTAAATAAAATACAAAAACGATCCTTAAACTGCTGTAAAAGAGTAAAAAAAACAAAAAACACTAAACCACATTCATTAAACTATAATTTTCACTAACAGAATCCCTTTCAGCAAAATCTAAGGCTGCAGAACTTACTTCAATAAAATGTGGCTAAAACACTGCTCTCTCTGCAACTCTTCCTGGCTGCTCTGTAAGGAAGTGACAGTGGAACATTCCACTGCACTTGGAGGGGTAGTACAGAACTCTCTTTTTCACTGTTCTGTGGCAGCTTCACAGGACAGCAACAAAATAAATGAAAGTTGTTTTTTTCCGTTTTTTTTTTGTTTTATATCATTTAACATCCAGCCCCAACCCTAATGCCTCTCACTGGATTGGGTCAGCCCAAATAGGACTGCCTCAAATAAGCAGTTATGTACTATGCAATAATCTTAACCACTTTCATCCAGTAGGTGGCGCAACATGTTGTGTAATGGTGGGCAGACCTGCTTGTGCCTCTCCATTGCACAACATGTAGCTGTGAAAAAAAGATGCTGGGAAAAAAAATTGCAATTTTTTTTTTAAAGCCAATAAAAAAATATATATTTTTGCCCATATGAGAGGTGAAGCTCTGCCTCACCTGCCTCTAGTGACTGCACATCACTGACGAGTTGTGCGTTCGGGTTTTAATGCTGACAAAATGGTCATTTCAGCATTAGAACAGCACTGCAGCCATTTCAAGTCTTGTCGGTATAGCTGTACCGCAGCCTTTTAGCCTGTACCGCAACATCAGTCCCGCACACATAACAATGAAGTTTTTTTCATGGGACTTCCATAGCGCAGCCATTACGAGTTTTGCGGTAAAGGCTAAAAAACCTGCGTTCCAGCCTATACCATCAAGATCCATTCCGCAATCTATAAGCAGTAGTTACAAAACTGTTACATAAAACTCATAACTAAACTGTTACAAAGTACACTAAACACCCATAAACTACCTATTAACCCCTAAACTGGGGCCCTCCTGCATCGCAAACACTATATTAACGTTATTAACCCCTAATCTTCCGCTCCCGACATCGCCGCCACTAAAAAAAAATATTAACCCCTATTCCGTCGCTCCACGACATTGTCACCACTATAATAAAGTTATTAACCCCTAATCCGCTGCCTTCCTGCATCCCAAACACTATTTAAATATTATTAACCCCTAATCTGCCGTCCGCCCACACTATACTTAAATTACACCACCGCCACTATAATAAACCTATTAACACCTAAACCGCAAGCTGCCCACAATGAAATATACTAAAGTAAACTATTAACCCCTAAACTGAAAGCCCCCCACATCACAATAAACTAAATTAAACTAGTAACCCCTAAACCTAACGCCCCCTAACTTTATATTAAAATTACAATTTCCCTAACTTAAATTAAATTAAGACTTACCTGTCAAATTAAAAGAACTGTTTAAACTAACAATTAAACTGATATAATTATTAAACTAAAATTATACTACCAATTAAATAAAACTAAACTACACATTAAAGAAATCCTAACACTACTCTAAAAATTACAAAGTATCAAATTACAAAAAATAAAAAAGACTAAATTACAAAAAATAACAAACACTAAATTACACAAAATAACAAACAAATGTATCCAAAATAAAAAAGAATTACACCTATTCTAATAGCCCTATCAAAATAAAAAAGCCCACCCAAAATACCCCCCCCCCCCCCAGCCTACAATAAACTACCAATAGTTTAGCCTGGATGAAGACTTCTCGCCGCCTGGATGAAGATCGCTCAAAACTGTAAGCGGATCGTCGGGGGTTAGTGATAGGTTTTTTTAAAAAGTTTTTTTGGATTTTTTTTTTTAGATTAGGGTTTGGGTAGCAAAAGAGCTTAATGCCCTTTTAAGGGCAATGGTAGATTAGGTTTTTTTTATTTGTGGGTTGGGGGGGGGTTTGTAATGTTAGTGGGACTTTGTATTTTTTTTTCAGGTAAAAGAGCTGTTTAACTTAGGGCAATGCCCTACAAAAGGCCCCTTTAAGGGCTATTGGTAGTTTATTTAGATTAGGTTTTTTTGTTTTTTTTTTGTTTTTTTTTTAAATGGGTATTAGAGTAGGAATCATTTTTATTATTTTTAATAATTTGTTTGTTATTTTGTGTAATGTATGTTTTTCGTTTTGCGGTGGGTTTTTATTTTTACATTAGGGCTTGGGCAGTAAAAGAGCTAAATGCCCATACAAATGCCCTTCTCAGGGCAATGGGTAGATTAGGTTTTTCTTGATTTTTATTTTGTGGGTTTGGGGGGTGGGGGTTTGTATACTGTTAGAAGGTGTTTGTTTTGTTATGTAGCAAAAGAGCTGTTAACTTTAGGACAATGCCCTACAAATGGCCCTTTTAAGGTCTGGTTAGTGCACATGAAAACGTAATGTTCATAAGGTGCGTTATTGAAATATTACATACTAGTCCTAAAGCTTGTGTACATGGGCCATTTTTTGCAGTAAAGCTGTTCCACCTCTTGCTCTCTCTCTCTATTCCACCTCTTTTTTGCTCTTTCCCCCCTGTCTTTTGCTCTCTCTCTCCCCCTCTCTTCTGCTCCGGCTTTCTCCCTCTCTCTATTTTGCTCTCTCTCTCATCTCTTTTCCTCCCTCTCTTTTGCACTCTCCCCCTCTCTTTTGCGCTCTCTCTCTCCCCCTCTCTTTTTCTCTCTCTCGCCCTCTCTGTTGCTGTCCCTTTATCACCCCTCTTTTGCTCTCTCTCTCTCCCCTCTCTTTTGCTCTCTCTCCCCCTTCTTTTTTGCTTTTTTCCTTTACTCTCTCTCTCCCGTTTCTTTTGCTCTCTTTTCCCCCTCTCTTTTGCTGTTTTTAATTTTACATTAGGGCTTGGGCAGCAAAAGAGCTAAATGCCCATACAAATGCCCTTTTCAGGGCAATGGGTAGATTAGGTTTTTCTTGATTTTTATTTTGTGGGTTTGGGGAGTGGGGGTTTGTATACTGTTAGAAGGTGTTTGTTTTGTTATGTAGCAAAAGAGCTGTTAATTTTAGGACAATGCCCTACAAAAGGCCCTTTTAAGGTCTGGTTAGTGCACATGAAAACGTAATGTTCATAAGGTGCGTTATTGAAATATTACATACTAGTCCTAAAGCTTGTGTACATGGGCCATTTTTTGCAGTAAAGCTGATCCACCTCTTGCTCTCTCTCTATTTCACCTCTTTTTTGCTCTTTCCCCCCTCTCTTTTGCTCTCTCTCTCTCTCCCCCTCTCTTCTGCTCTGGCTCTCTCTCCCCTCTATTTTGCTCTCTCTCCCCCTTCTTGTTTGCTCTCTATCTCTCCTCCTTTGCTCTCTCTCTCCCCTTTCTTTTGCTCTTTTCCCCCTCTCTTTTGCTGTCTCTCTCTCCCTCTATTTTTCTCTTTCTCTCCCCCTCTCTTTTGCTCTCTCTCTCCCCCTCTCCTTTGCTCTCTCTCCCCCCCTCTTTTGCTCTCTCTCTCCCCGTTCCTCTATATTTGTGCTCTCTCTCCCCTCTCTTTTGTGCTCTCCCCCTTTCTTTTGCTCTCTCTCTCCCTCTCTTTTGCTCTCTCTCCCCTCTCTTTTGCTCTCTCTCTCTCCTCCCTCTCTTTCCCCCTCTCTTTTGCACGCTCTTTCTCCCCTCTTTTGCACTCTCCCCCTCTCTTTTGCTCTCTCTCCCCTCTCTTTTGCTCTTTCTCTTCCCTTTCTCCCCCTCTCTTTTGCTGTCTCCCTCCCTCTCTTTTGCTCTTTCTCTCCCCCCCTCTCTTTTGCTCTCTCTCTTTCCCCCTCTCTTTTGCTCTCTCTCTCTCTCCCCCCTCTCTTTTGCTCTCTCTCTCCACCTCTCTTTTGCTCTCCCTCCCCTCTCTTTTGCTCTCTCTCCCCCCTCTCTTCCCCCTCTCTTTTGCGCTTCCTCTGTGTCTCTCTCTCCCCTCTTTTGCACTGCCCCCCCTCTCTTTTGCTCTCTCTCCCCTTTCTCCCCCTCTCTTTTGTGCTCTCTATCTCCCATCTTTTGCTCTCTCTCTCTCCCCTTTCTTTTGCTCTCCCTCCCCCTCTCTTTTGCTGTCTCTCTCCCTCTATTTTGCTCTCTCCCCCCTCTCTTTTGCTCTTTCCCCTCTCTTTTGCTCTCTCCCCCTATCTTTTGCTCGCTCTCTCCCCCTCTCTTTTGCTCTCTCTCTCCCCCCTCTCTTTTGCTCTCTCTCTCCCCTCTTTTTTGCTCTCTCTGTCCCCCCTTTCTTCCCCCCTCTCTTTTGCGCTCTCTCTCTCTGTCTCTCTCTCCGCTCTTTTGCACTCTCCCCCCTCTCTTTTGCTCTTTCTCCCCTCTCTCTCTCCCCTTTCTTTTGCTCTCCCTCCCCCTCTCTTTTGCTGTCTCTCTCCCTCTCTTTTGCGCTCTCTATCCCCCTCTTTTGCTCTCTCTATCCCGCCTCTTTGTCTTTTGCTCTCCTTCTATCCCCCTGGCCCCTCCTGGCCCACCCAGCCCCGTCCACATCACACCTGGTCCCGCCCATGTCACATCCAGCCCGCCTCGCCCCACCCCACCCGCGTCATGCCCGGCCCCACCCACGTCAAGCCCGGTCCCGCCCATATTATGCCCCCCTTACACCGGTCGGCACTCGGCAGATGCCAGGTTAGTTTGTATAAGGCCAGGTGTGTTTTGTTCTCACTCAGTCTACTGCGCATGACAGCTTCGGACAAACACACTTGGCCTTTTATATTATAGGATAAAATATTTAAAAATTAATAAAAAATGATTAATAATTAATAACATACTGTAAAACATTCTAAATAATCCATAGAATATATCTATATATTTGACAACATGTTCGCGGCTGCAGGATTTTAACACACGGATACATTTTGCATTGTAATCACTTGTTAAACTCGCTGACCATATTGGCTGTAAAAAGTAGGTTTTAAGAAACTAAACTTGAACACTCTAATTCATCAAGAACTAGTGTATGTTTCAATTCTATGTAGAATTTAGATGAGCATTTAAACAACTTTAAGCTTAAAAATGCTGCCATACTACATTTTGTGTGCATTCAACTTTGGCCTCATTGACCCTGTGTAAGTGTTTGGTTAATAAATGTTTGTTAATTTCTTGCCTACAACATTATTAAGGCTTCTGACGCAAAACATCATATTTTTGTTTTAAAGCTTATAGTTTCCTGTTAATAATTAGCCAGGAAATACAAAAAAGTGCACAATTGAGAATGCAAAATGGAAATTATGTTTATCCATATAAAGGGAAGGAAACAAGTAAAATAAACTTTTTATTTGTGTAACGCAGTATTCAACAGAGAAAATATTTAGGGCTAAATTACAAGTAAAGCGTTAATCTATTTACTATTGCAAGTGGCTGTAGCAATTAGTGTTCAGAAAATTTTCTAAATGTCCCCCAATTGGTCCCAAAATACAGTGTAATGTAAATAAAAAAAATTGTAGCATTTTTATTTTTTATTAAAATATATTAAAAAAGCAGTTATGAAGGGTTAAAGTTGGCGGGTGTGGATTGTTAGAAAGAAGAAAAGAAAACAGCACTGAGATAGACATTATGTGCCTCCTGTGTCTGTTTTAAAGCATTTCAATAAATTTTGGATTTTTGGAGTGCAACTTTTTTTCTACGTGATCTAGAGCTTCAGTTTAGCCCAGTGTCTCTGATCTTTTGTCAGGATCTGTGTGGTTTGAAAAGTGCCTTTACATTGCGGTCTATGGGAATTGTGTGTTCCCTGTAAATATAGGCGGAAAATCTAAATAAATATGTATATGCTATACATATATATTTATGTGTTGATATGTGTACAGTATATACACATATTAAAACATAAATATATATGTAAATATTCATATACATATATATTTAGATTATTGGCTGCCCATCACTGCGCAACTTACCCCCTTCACTGTGCCAGGTTCTCATGCCGTGTCTGTCGGTATAAGAATGAGGCTCCCATTGGAGCCCATGGAAGTGCATTCTCATGAGTGCAAAGCTTCCATACAATGCAAAAGCAAGGTCACATTTGCCTTGCAGGTCACTTCTAATACCAGCACACAATTTCAGGTATTATTATGTTGCGCTCCACTTGTAATCTGGCCCTTAATTTGGAATCTATTAAGGGAATAAAGATGTCACCATAGTTTAGTCCTTAAAAGGACATGATAGTCAATATGAATGTATAATTTATTTAATAAAAGAGATTTTTTAAATTGTACACTCTATAAGAATCATAAAACTTTATTTTTGATTTCCATATTCTTTAGGTTTACTCTACCGAAGATACTGAGAGGGTATTTAAAACAGCTAAATATTCCAGTCAGCATTAGAGATTAAAATGTGCATAAAATAAAAAATATTTGATAAGGCAGCTATACCAGGTATATTTAAGAGGTGCATTTGGAACTGATTTTAGTTTGTCAATATACTGTCACACTTATGCTTGTTCAGTTTATATTTTAACAAACAATTACTTTCCAGGTTTTTTTGTAATGTTATTAAAAGAATGAACAAATCACACTGTTAAACTAAGAAATATGCTCACAGATAAAATATTAGCAGCAGAATGTTCATAATTGCAATTAAGTGTTTGTACAATATAATAATGTAATGGTACATTAACACAACCAACATGAATTGCTAGGACACTGTACATTGATGTGTTTTTTATTGTTAAAATCATATCTCAAATTTTCTTATAGAGTGAAGTACTTTATAGTCTGAAGGTTAATATGTGAACTAGTGACTAGAATCGTTCTACCCTGTGTCCTGTAGCTGCCTTTAAATAGCTGGTTGTATAATGATAGTCGGGCTATGGTTAATTGTTCAAGCTACTTCTCTAAACTGATTTATACCCGACTCTGTTCTGTTCCCTTATGTTTCCAATATATTTATCTCTTCCTCAGGCCTTAATTTCATCTCTTGACTTTACCTACCCACAATTTCTAGTGACAGCCCTGATTTCCCCATCACAATGTAGTTTTACTGTGCCCCCTCAACTGCAGTAAACCATAGACAACTCAGCCCCACTCATAACCCCATTGCAGTTTCATTAAAACCTAAGGAGCCCTCCCTGAATAGCATCCCAGGGCAAAATTCACCAATATTCAAGAGCATCCTCCACACACTGCCACAAAGTTTCAAACCATATCAGCACCTAAAGACTTACTTCTTCCAACACTCAGAGACTTCACCAATACCTGACAACCACACAATACCACACAAATGACTTACACTAGCTGCTAAATCTTCCCCCAAAAACATAGATAAGTCAAAATTGAAATGTGAAAATGCATTTCAATTTGAAATATAAAGATGTTTGCAATATATTTTCATGAGCAAAAATGTTTCTATTAAAAGTTATTACTTTTTTTCTGTGGCATATGCACATATTCTGCGAGGGCCTGAGACCAGTATTCAAGGTCAGAGAGCTAAAAATGGTGTGTTTTGCTTCTGTGAAGATGTAATTTGTGTGATACAAGTCACCACTGACTCTCTGAAAATGTGTAGTGTTTTCATACTGGTGCACGGGCCCATACTGGTGCACGGGCCCATACTGGTGCACGGGCCCTCACAGGATATGTGCGTATGTCGCAAAAAAACAGTAATAACTTGAAGCATTTTTGCTAATGGAAGTATATTGCAAACATGCTTCTATTTCACATTGAAAAGCACTATGCATATTTCATTTGTGACCTTTCTATTCCTTAAATAACCCCAAATGTCCTTTTGCAATCTCCTTCCCAGTACTGAATATCTTCAGATTATTCTGAACTGCAACAGCTGGTTCCTCTTCCTGACCTGTGTATATTTAGTTGCTGATTTTAAAGTAATCCTGATTTTGAACTAATCATCATATTTTGGTAAAGGGCCGCCATCAGGGGGTGAAAGGCATGACTCCTGTCAGGGGCCCTCTGGTGCAGGGGGCCCCATGAGGCAAGCATAAGTATTATTTTAAAAAAAAATAAAAAAATCTAGCAGCCACCAGAGGGCGCTACAGCAGAGTGCTATTGAGCGCGGAAAGTGTCATTACAAGGAGTAAAGCATTAGCATTTGAGAGGATTTCTGAGTGTGCACTAAACAACTATGCACAGTGTGAGACAGACTTGGCACATCAGTTTGTACAGTATGTGACTGAGTTAGACGGAAGATCACTTCATTTGCAGAGGAGATATGACTTACTTAGTAAATGTTTTTTATCTCTTTGTGCAATTTTGGATTGTAACTTCAGTGTGGTAGTTGTATGGTGGGGCCAGGGGTCCATAAAAACACATTTTTTAACAAAATGCAGCAGTGTATTTATGATTATTTGACAATGCTGTAGACATTCTATATTTAAAATGTTTCCTCCTCAATTCACAAATGGTAGGTGCCCTTTTGGCAGATATGATTTTTTAAATGTATATATATATATATATATATATATATATATATATATATATATATATATATATATATATTAATTGCATTCCAGTTTACTGTCCCTTTATGCAAGGACTTTCCAGATGCCAGAATAAAATGTTATACTCAGGCTAAGATTGCTCAGTGTTTGAAATGAGACACGTAAACTTGACACTGTTCAGTTTACACTAAAGCTGACTTCATTTTGAAATACATACAAACAACCCTAAGGAGCCAATTTTCAATGTCTATCTGACATGATACACTGTATTTACTTTTATTAACAAAATGTGCACAGTATTTTTATAGTCACTTTTTGAGTCTCTACTACTTATGTTTCTCTTTCCCTCACCTTCCCCACATACTTATTTTAGCATGTAAGCTCATGAGTCCACCTGTCCTGTTGATCACTTTATGTAAAGATGGTTTAAAGCTTACAGTGACTCAAGGGCAGGGCCCTCTTTCTCTAAGATTTATGTAAATGTCTTTTGATTATTGTACTACATAACTGTATACTTATGTTTTATGTAAATGTCTTCTGATTATTGTACTATATAACTGTATACTTATGTTTTATGTAAATGTCTGAATATTGTACTACATAACTATATACTTATGTTTTATGTAAATGTCTGATTATTGTACTACATAACTGTATAATTATGATTTATGTAAATAGCTTCTGATTATTGTACTACATAACTGTGTCCTTATGTGTTATGTAAATGTATAATGATTATTGTACTAAATAACTGTATTCTTATGTGTTATGTAAATGTCTACTGATTATTGTACTACATAACTGTATGCTTATGATTTATGTAAATAGCTTCTGATTATTGTACTACATAACTGTATACTTATGATTTATGTAAATGTCTAAAGATTACTCTACTACATAACTGTATACTTATGGGTTATGTAAATATCTTTTGATTATTCTACTCTATAACTATATATTTATGATTTATGTAAATGTGTAATGATTATTTTACTACATAACTGTATACTTATGTTGTATGTGAATGTCTGATTATTGTACTACATACCTGTATACTTATGATTTATGTAAATAGCTTCTGATTATTGTACTACTTACCTGTATACTTATGATTTATGTAAATGTCTAAAGATTACTGTACTACATAACTGTATACTTATGTGTTATGTAAATATATTTTGATTATTCTACTCTATAACTATATACTTATGATTTATGTAAATGTCTAATTATTATTGTACTACATAACTGTATACTTATGTCTTATGTAAATGTCTACTGATTATTGTTCTGCATAACTGTATACTTATGATTTATGTAAATGTCTAATAATTATTGTACTACATAACTATATACTTATGTTTTATGTAAATGTATAATGATTACTGTACTCCATACTGTATACTTATGTTTTATGTAAATGTCCAATGAATATTGTACTACATAACTGTATATTTATGTTTTATGTAAATGTCTACTGATTATTGTACTACATAACTATATACTTATGATTTATGTAAATGTATAATGATTATTGTACTACATAACTGTATACTTATGTGTTATTTAAATATCTCTTAAATGTCTGATTATTGTACTACATAACTGTATACTTATGTATTATATAAATGTCTCATAACTGTATACTTATGTATTATATAAATGTCTAATGATTATTCTACTCCATAACTATATAGTTATGATTTACATGAATGTCTAATGATTATTGTACTACAAAACTTTATACTTATGCTTTATGTAAATATCTTTTGATTATTCTACTCCATAACTATATAATTATGATTTATGTAAATGTCTAATGATTATTGTACTATATAACTGTATACTTATGATTTATGTAAATGTATAATGATTATTGTACTACATAACTGTATACTTATGTGTTATTTAAATATCTCTTAAATGTCTGATTATTGTACTACATAACTGTATACTTATGTATTATATAAATGTCTCATAACTGTATACTTATGTATTATATAAATGTCTAATGATTATTCTACTCCATAACTATATAGTTATGATTTACATGAATGTCTAATGATTATTGTACTACAAAACTTTATACTTATGATTTATGTAAATGTCTTATTATTGTACTATATAACTGTATACTTATGTATTATGTAAATGTCATTTGATTATTGTACTACATAACTGTATACTTATGTGTTATATAAATGTCTTATGATT
The DNA here is from genome assembly GCF_027579735.1 of Bombina bombina. NCBI lineage: Eukaryota > Metazoa > Chordata > Amphibia > Anura > Bombinatoridae > Bombina > Bombina bombina. Next base: position 424,058,344 of record NC_069499.1, read on the forward strand.
ATTGTACTACATAACTGTATACTTATGTGTTATGTAAATGTTTAATGATTATTGTACTACATACCTGTATACTTATGTTTTATGTAAATGTCATTTGATTATTGTACTACATAACTGTATACTTATGTGTTATATAAATGTCATGATTATTGTACTACATAACTGTATACTTATGTGTTATGTAAATGTTTAATGATTATTGTACTACATAACTGTATACTTATGTTTTATGTAAATGTCTGATTATTGTACTACATAACTGTATACTTATGATTTATGTAAATGTATTCTGATTATTGTACTACATAACTATATACTTATTATTCATGTAAATGTCTTCTGTTATTGTACACTTTAATTGTATACTTATCTGTTATGTACATGTATTCTTATTATTAGTTCAAAGGATGAAGCAGCAGTCAATTCTTGTGTGTATAAAAAAATCCAATCTTTATTCTCCAAATTAAAACATCACAGCACAGAGTAAAAAATGCAGGCTGGTCTGACTAGTTTCGGCAATGCCGTAATCATAAACCTGCTGACACTCAAAAGTGGACATTTTTAAAGAGGCTATCTAACACAGTGATTGGTCAATGTGGGAGGGAGGATACACCCTCTCCCCCACATATTAACCCCTTACTTACAAATGTTTAGGTATACTTAAATTAATACCTTAAATCAACTCTGTATGTACAGTCATATGGCTTATGGAATATTTAGAACACAGAAACAAACGTATATAATATGGCTAACCGATGGCAGATATGAAAAACACATGACATGGTTATTAATAGTATCATTAATATTTTGAGTGTCATAGCAGTCATATTTTGAAAGTGCAATGAAGGGAAACAATAAAGGGAAACAACAAAATATGCGATAATAATACAAATGCCTTAAACCTTAACATAAATTATTGAGCCTCATTGAGTATTTGTGAATATTGAGAATCTTTGACCATAGTCAAACATTACTTAAGCGTAAATTCAAGATATGGTATTTGAGTATTCAAATTATGAAATTATGAAATCTGTGTTCCAACCATTTAGACTAATTTAAATCAATTTAATTTAAATGAATTCTTGTGCCTACATGTATAATTTCATCCTTCTTATAGGCACCAATATAGGTACCATATTCGTTAGTGTTAATTGTGCAGACTCAGAACATATATATGCAACAAAGTGTATGGTTTTAGGAAACTCAGAATCATAAAATGACATTACACAAATAAGTCATAGAGACATATATGGGAAATAAAGAATATGCAATATATAGTAATATCACCTATCTTATACATTAGGCTCCATACAAAATGTATAAACATATTTATATTAAGGTAAAAAAGTACCAATATCAGCTCATGTTAATACACCTATATGGTATTCCCTAAATGCTAATACTCATGCTATATAGACCCGCATGTACAAATATCTAACCATACAGTATTCTAGCCAATATAACGTGGAAAAATATATATATACTTGTATATGTAAATATAAATATGAAGAGTGACCCCAATAATTAAATCTACACAAGGCGATCTACATAAAAAGGTTGCATAGCAACAGACCGACAGAGGATCTAAAACCAGGGTATCAGCCCAGCACAGGAGAAATGCATAAAGGGTAACAGTGCAGTGGCGTGTGAATCAGAGGGACATCCTCAAAAATACCTGCGTTCTTAAACAAAACTGTTTGCATGGCAACAATAACTACAACTATACTATAGACTAAAAGCCAGAATGAAAAAACAACAATATGTTGTACATACCAAAAGAACTCGTCTATATATAGTAAATAACAGTACAGTAAAGTACATGCATACAGATATAGGCCTACTAGAGTAGTGGAAAAAGGGGGGCAAGTATAAAAATCAACGCCAATGGTTGATTAAATCAAACTCAGAGTTGAAACCCTCTGGTACCTGTGTTTGGAGTTTGAAAATCCAGAAAGCTTCTTGTCTGGCTAAAATCTCCTCTTTATTATCTCCCCTTGATGGTTGCTTAATCGATTGTATTGCCCTCCAATTAAATGATCTAATATCTCCCCCATGCACCTCAATGAAATGTCTCGACAGGGCAGAACATGGTTTCTCATTTTTAATTTAACCAAGGTGTTCTCTTACTCTCGTGCGGACATCCCTAGTGGTCATACCCACATACTGCCGAAAATGCTGAGTACATTCAATGAGGTATACAACGAATTGAGTGGAGCATCTGACACAACCTTTTATGTCAAATGTTTGGTTGGTAGCATAAGAGTAGAAATTTCTTCCCTCTACTATAAAATCACAGGCCTTACATCTGCTGTTGCCACATTTATATGTACCATTCACAGCTAACCATGTAGCTGAGGATTCCCTTTGTGGTAACAGGGAGGGGGACAAAATATTACCTAATGTCAGCCCCCTGGAGTAGACACATTTGAAGCCCTTTTCCACAGTACTTTTCAATGCCTTACCACCATGTAATAATGGGAAATATTTTCTTATAATCTTGCATATTTCATTGTATTCAGATGAGTACTGTGTAATAAAGAGAGTCTTATTGTCATCCTCTCTACTTGGCTTATGGGTAAGGGTGTCCCGCCTGTCCACACCCCTCACTTCCTTAGCCACATTGCTAACCATGCTGGGCTGGTATCCTCTCTCAATCAGTCTGTTTGCCATGTGTGTGCTTTCTTCCCTAAAGTCAGCATCTGTATTACAGATTTGTCTAGTCCGCAGGACCTTTCGCTATCCCTCGGAATACATGTTTGGGATGGGCACTTTTACTATGCAATAGTGTATTACCCGAGATTGTCTTCCTATATAGACGGGTGACCACCTTTCCTGTAACTACTATATCCAAATAATTGATGGTATGTTTGTTCCATTCAAAGGTGAAATTAACACCATTATCACTCTCATTGAGGTACCGCACAAAGTTATCAGCCTCTGTTTCATTAGATTTCCATACTATAAGCAGATTATCAATGAAGCGTTTATATAGGCTGATGTGTTCCCTGTAGGGATTACTATCTGCATAGACAACGCACCTTTCAAGCCATCCCATAAATATGTTGGCTTAGGAGGGGGCAAATTTAGCCCCCATAGCCGTGCCTTGTCTCTGCAGATAGTAGGCAGCCTCAAAAAGGAAGTAGTTATGTTGTAACAGGAAAGTTGTAACCCTGAGTATATATTCCATTATGTGATTCTCCATGTTGTAGTGTTACTCCAAAAAATATTTAATTGCCATAACACCCAAATGTTGGGGAATACTGGAGTATAATGATATCACATCTACAGTTAACCAACTATGGTCAGCAGTCCATGTAAATAAATTATTAGCCCCTAAACTGCCATCCCTTCACATCGCAAAGTAACTAAACAAACTATTGACCCTATTCTGACTCAGATAGTTGTAATAATGATCTATCCCTTGCTGAGACCTCTATGCCTGGCCTGTATATGAAGATACAATCACTGCAGACAGTCTTTGTCAGATAGCTGAACTCACCAATACCTTGTCAATCCACAAAGTTGCTTTATTCTGAATATCAGGTTACAGCAGATAATGAATACAGCAGATGAATGAATGGTTAAAGTATTTTGCGGTCAAAAGATGATACTGATCGTAGCTTGCAATGAATTAACATGAGTGCTTGTTACATGAGGCTGTTAGCTGCAACCATGACACAGGAAAACATCATAAAACTACAAGGGCGGAGCAATACACAAAAAGGAAATGCATAATAAGGTCAGGGGTAAGATACTCTAGAAAACAGGAGCATTACCAAAAAGTGTCAGTAGATGGCAGTACAGAACAAACACAGGGAAGCATTGAGAACAATGACATAAAAATATATGATTTCTTAACTATAACAACATGAACATAACAGAGGCTATGTAATATTCTATGCCTCATTGAGGCAGCACACTCCCCGTCTGGCATAATAAATGTCACTATTTAAATCATAACGGAAGTTATGCATAACAATGTAATTTGCAAAGATGTCTTGAAGACCTGAAAGATATAAAAAGAACATACATATAATGCAACAACAACAATAATATAAACTTCTAGTTGTGTCAATTAAAGTTCAAGATACTTCCTTCTTGAAGTCACAGGAAGAATCCAACAGCATACATAAGTAAGTTCAGTCTCAAAAGGGCAAGAGCAAGATAAGTTCCGTGATCGGTCTGATGAAAGTTTTTATAGTCCCTTGTCTTGCAACTTTCACCTCCACCTTACGCACTTTTCCATCATCACTAGGAATGCTCTTTATAATCAGTCCCATGGGCCATTCGATTCTTTCAGCTTGCTGGTCCTTGAGGATAACAAGATCTCCAACCTTGATGTTAGGGTTCAGACATTGCCATTTCCTGCGTCCTTGCAGAGTAGAGAGATACTCCATCTTCCAACGATTCCAGAAGCAGTTGGCAAGGTGTTGTACTCGCTTCCACTGATTGTAGCACAGATTTCCTGTTGTAAAGTCTCCAGGGGGAACAGGAACAGACCCAAGCTTCTGGGTAAGAAGAGTAGCTGGAGTGAAGAGAGTTGGGGCCTCTGGATCTACAGAAACTGGAACAAGTGGTCTTGAATTGATTATGGCAGATGCTTCTGCCAGGAAGGTGGTTAGAATCTAATGGGGGAGTCTTGTGGATTTCAAGTCCATAAGCATGGAGTCCAGTATTTTACGTGTGATGCCTATCATTCTCTCCCAGGAGCCACCCATATGGGAAGAATGAGGAGGATTGAAAATCCATGTACAGCCCTTTTCAGCTAAAAGGTCTTGAATTGGCCTAGAGTTGAGATGTAGCTCTCGACAGGCTCCAACGAAATTAGTTCCACAGTCAGATCTTAATGTTTTGACTGGTCCTCTGATGGCAAGGAATCGCCTTAGAGCATTTATGAAACTTGAGGCATCCATATATTCTATTACTTCAATGTGTACTGCATGCACACACATGCAAGTGAACAGCACTGCCCATCGTTTGCTATTTGCTTGGCCACCGGAGTCGAACACTACCCTGATTGGTTTTGGCTTATGTGGATGATACACTCTGAAGAAAGGCAGGTACCAGCACTCTTGGAGTTTTTGAAGTGGTGGAGCTGGCTCGGAATGATCATTGTCAAAGAATGGGTTCAGGTTAGCTATAGGACTGTTTTTTGGAATGCCCCTCTTGTCACGGATACATTTACTTTCTGAGCCAAAGACATCCTGTTGTACACTGTGTATTATGAACAGTTCACTTTCAGCAATATCCTTTGCAGAAAGAAACCTTTGGCACACGTGCCAATCTTGACAGTGAGCATCTGTGGGCTTTGTGTGAAAGCAGTGTGCAATGTGGACTAACCTTGCAATGGTACGTACAAGCCTTGTCCACTTGGAGAAACGTTCAAAGCGTTGACAGCCAAAGACGAGTCTTTGTTCAGTTCTGGTGACAAGGGTTTTTACTTCAGGACGAATCTCTGGATCGTTGTCAGGTTCTAGAAGACTGAAGACATCAGCTGTGGTTTCTTCTGGATGATACAGCAGGAATTCAGGGCCTGTTAAAGAAGAAGAATTTGCAAAGACACTTGCAGACACTGGCCTGGTGGCATGATCTGCAGGATTAATTTCAGATGGAACATAATGCCATTGTTTGGGCATAGATGATTTCCTGTCTTCAACTGACAAGGCTATTTTGTTGTCATCACTTGTAGTACAAAACACTGTGGTACCCGGATTGTCATCACAAAGGATAGGAGTAACATCAGGTATTTGGATGATGTCAGGAGGCTTCTCCCTTACTTCATGATGGCGAGAACACTGTTTGAAGTGGGATGCACGTCCATTTTCTAATATGTAAGTTTTGAAGGAGTGGATCTCAGATGACGTACGCATACTATTCAAGCATAGATCGCCCACTATCACCCAGCCTAGATCAAGTCTTTGTGCATAAGGGGCATTGTCAGGTCCATTGCACTGCTCACGTACTTTATGTACTCTGAGAATGTCTCTTCCTAGCAGGACCAAGATTTCAGCATTCATGTCCATTGCCGGAATCTCATCAACAAGGTGCCTTAAGTGAGGATGGTGATAGGCAGCCTCTGGAGTAGGAATCTCTTCCCTTTCGCCTGGTATCTGGTCACACTCGACTAATGTTGGTAGGGGTATGCCTTCATTTCCTTTGATATGAGAGACCATGAATCCATTGGCCCTTCTGCCAAAGGCCTCTACACGACCAGAACAGGTTCTGAGAGTATACGGTGTTGCATGACCCTCTATGCCGAAGATCTCAAAGAATTTAGGTTTAACCAGGGATCTGTTGCTCTGTTCATCTATTATAGCATACATCCTAGCAACTTTCTCAGGTTGATCCTGTGGGTAAATCTTGACTAGACATACCTTGGCACAGCATTTGTAGTCTAAGCCTTCTCCACAGACTTCTGTGCATGCAGAGGAAACACTCGCTGTGACTGGAGCACGACTTTGTTGCTCCCCGCCATGAATTGAGACAGGGGTGGAGTCAGTTAGCTGCTGTGGGTTGTCTGGAAGTGGAGTAGGATGCATAGCTGTAACGTGTCTGTCGCTACTGCATTCTGTGCACTTTATAACATCTTTACAGTCTTTAGCAAAGTGACCATAAGAAGCACAACACCTATAGCATACTCCAAGTTTCTGGAGAATCTCCCTGCGCTCTTGTAAAGTCTTTGCCCTAAGCCCACGACATTTCTTAAGAGGGTGAGGCTTCCTGTGAATAGGGCACTGACGATTAGGGTCTTTATCTCTCTCGCCCGAGTCACTCTGGTTTGCAGGAGAGGATACGGGTGATGAGATGTCTGTCCTTTTAACAGATATTGTTCTATTAAAGTCTCTATGTTTAGCTGTGTTATCATACCTTGATGATGTTGGTAAGGATGATGAAGCAGGCAAGTTGGGTTCGCAGAAGCTGAAGCTGGGATCGTTTCTCATCCAGGCTTGATCGCTGATGTACCTGCAAAAGTATGAAAATGGAGGAAAGGATACGTTATAGTCTCTTTTGTATCTTGAGCCCTGTTGTGCCCATTTCTCTTGCAGGTTATATGGCAGTTTAGACACCACAGGATTGACACCATGAGCAGTGTCCAGAAAGCTTAGTCCAGGTAGACGTGGGTCTGTCTTTGCCAACTCTAGCTCCATGAGGAGGTCACTTAATTCTTGGAGCTTGCGATAGTCTTTGTTTCCTATTTTTGGGAAGTTTTGCAGTCTCTTGAACAGAGCGCTTTCTATGGCTTCAGAGCTACCATAGGCTTGCTCAAGTCTTGCCCATGCAGCAACAAGGCCTGCATCTGGGTGGTCAACATGTACTGTTCTCAGTCTTTTAACACGATCTGCAGATTCCGGCCCCAGCCACTTTATGAGCAAATCAAGTTCCTCCTTGGTTGTAAGGTCGAGATCAGAGGTAGCGGCCTTGAAGGTTGATCTCCAGGCCCTGTAGCTCTCTGGACAGTCGTCAAACCTTGAGAGGCTTGTGTTAATGAGCTCACAGCGTATCATGTATCTGGCAAAGTGAGTCAAGTCTGATCTCTCACTCTTTGGTGCCAAAGTAACTTGAGGAACCCCTTGGGTGTGAAAGTTCTTTGGTGAAGAAGGGTGAAGTTTACCAGGATAAAATGATGTTGCAAGAGCATTCAACTGTGGTGTAGTCTCTAAGGCTTCTGCTAGCTGTGGCTTGAGCTGTGGCTTGTCACTGGAAGTCACCTTATTGTCAGCGGGAGGTGATGCGGTTTGCTGCTTAGATGCACTTATGTTGTGGATTTGAAGAGGCTCAGGTATTTGGTGCTGAGAGGTCTCTGTGTTGAGATTGAGAACGATGGTGTTAGTAGTAGACACAGGAGATGACTCTGTATCGTTGCAAATATTATGCTTTAGCACGTATTTACTAGTGCGTTCAACTGGGTCTTCCAGATCTGCTGGGATATGGCAATCTGAATTAGTACTTTCTCCCTTTGCTTGTTCAAGGACTTTCAGCCTTGCTAGGGCTGCTGCTTCTTTCTTTTCCATTTGCAGAACCTTTATTTGGGAATCCACCTTTGATTGCTGGGCAGCCATTTCTGCTTGCTGGGCAGCCATTTGTGCTTCCATTTCTGCTTCCCATCTGATAAAGGAGCTTTGCACTTTTTTTGATTCTGCATCAGCACGGGCCTCTATTAGCTTGTCGCTTAATGTTGAACTTCTGGAGCGAGAGGATCTAGAAGAACGTGCAGTGAGCTTAGTTGATGTGGATCTATGAGATCTGGTCTCCTGCAGTTGAGCAATGTGGAACTCTGCCTTTTCTTTAGCCATTTGCACTAAGAGATCTCTATGTTGGTCCAGTGCATCAGTCCTAGTCAGTTCTGCTGAAGAGTCCTCTATATTAAAGTCCTGTAAGAAGGCTGTGTATTTTGCAGACAGCCGCTGGTAGCGTTCATATGCAGCAGATAGGTGATCTATAGAGTCTCTCAATTTGGCTGGTTGATCATTAAAGTGTGACAAAACTGACATGCATTGTGAAATTCTGTCCCATAGGTCTGACAGATTGCTGGGGTACTCATCTCTAGTAAATTCATAGTTTTCTCTGAGTTTATGTGTCGGTTTTATTGTACGTCTGGGTCTTACACTCTGTTCAGCAATATCTGCAGGATTTGCTCCCTGTACGTCTGTGGGTTCAGAGGCATGATGTATCTGCATAGGTTCGGCTATAAAAGAGTGCTCAGAACCTTGTCTAGACATTTTTTAAAGTTTTGCAAAAAATGGTACTGTCTCTTTAAGAAGGAAAACAGCAGCTTAGACAGGTGGTGTAACAGTTCAATGCAGAGAAACAGTTTTCAACATTCAGATGAAGTGCAGTAAACTTGTGCGACATGTGCTTTCACAAGATGGCGGATGACCCTGAGCTTGATTGCAGATTAAACACACACATCTACATAGCAGGCTGTAGGAATTCTATACATCTTTTGACTATTCTAACTCAGATAGTTGTAATAATGATCTATCCCTTGCTGAGACCTCTATGCCTGGCCTGTATAAGAAGATACAATCACTGCAGACAGTCTTTGTCAGATAGCTGAACTCACCAATACCTTGTCAATCCACAAAGTTGCTTTATTCTGAATATCAGGTTACAGCAGATAATGAATACAGCAGATGAATGAATGGTTAAAGTATTTTGCGGTCTAAAGATGATACTGATCGTAGCTTGCAATGAATTAACATGAGTGCTTGTTACATGAGGCTGTTAGCTGCAGCCATGACACAGGAAAACATCATAAAACTACAAGGGCGGAGCAATACACAAAAAGGAAATGCATAATAAGGTCAGGGGTAAGATACTCTAGAAAACAGGAGCATTACCAAAAAGTGTCAGTAGATGGCAGTACAGAACAAACACAGGGAAGCATTGAGAACAATGACATAAAAATATATGATTTCTTAACTATAACAACATGAACATAACAGATGCTATGTAATATTCTATGCCTCATTGAGGCAGCACAAACCCCTAAACCGCCATCCCTGCCACATCGCAAATTTATAAACTAACATTTAAACCCAATAGCCTAACACCCCCTAAATTAACTCAAATTAAAATAACCCTAAATTAACTAACAAAATCCTAACTACCTTAAAATAAAAAAAACTGTAAAATTAAAACCTAATCTTACCTTTAAAAAAACTACCACCATTACAGAAAAAAACTACCATTACAGAAAAATAAAAAAAACTACCATTACAGAAAAGTAAAAAAACTAACATTACAGAAAATAAAAAAATTTAATCCTATTCTAATACCTCTTAAAAAAAAACAAAAAGACCCTATTCTAAAAATAAACTAACAATAGCCCTTGAAAGGGACTTTTGTAGGGCATCAGCTCTTTTTGTGAAATAAAAAAAACCTAATCTACAAATCCTTCCCCCCAAAAAAAACCTAACACTAACCCCATAAAGGTACTCACCGATGATGATGATGGCAGTGCCCATCTTCGTCATCCTGGCAAAGATCTATCTTCATTCAGGAGGAGGTCCATCTTCATTCAGGAGGAGGTCCATCTTCACCTAGGCTGCGGTCCATCTTCTTCCAGGGGGCCATCCAGGAGGTCCATCTTCTTCATCCCGGTGATGGCGGCAGCGACACTGGTCCTCCTCTTGCGATCTTCAACATGGAGCTCTCTCTTCATGCAGTCTCCAGCCACACACTGAATAGTGAAAGCTTTCATTCTATTGACTGATTTGAATTTGAAAATTCAAATCAGCCAATAGGAATGAAAGGGTACCCCTATATAAAATGGGTACCTCGCATTCACTATTCAGTGTGCGGCTGGAGACCGCCTTGAAGAAGATGGGCCACTGCCTGGATGAAGAAGAAGGAGCACTGCAATCATCATTGTCGGTGAGTACCTTTATGGGATTAGTGTTTTTAAGGGTAATGTCCATTTAAATTCCCTTTTCAGGGCAATGGGTAATTAAGGATTTTTTAAGATAGTTTTTTTTGGGGGGGTTGTGTTAAAGGACCATTATGCACTAATATTCTTTCAGACTTTATGTATACATTGCATGTTAGTTAGTAAATGTGTCACAATGGAATGAAAATACGTAATTGAAATAGAGGTACATTTTAAAAACTTACTTACAGTTTCACAGTTTGTCCGTCGCCATAATGCTCCGCCTTCATGGAATGGGAGAGCTAAGTAGGAGTATGCAAATGCCTACACATTAACTACTGACCAATAAGGGGCTTGTTTCCATTGAGCCGTTAAAAATGGAGCCGTAAGCTACCAAAGTTGCCAGCAGCTAAAAGTAATTTACGGCTCCATTTTAGTACCAGTTTTCCATTGAAAATGATAAAGCATTGCGTGCAGTTGTCCTTTTCGTGTAGGTGTAAGTTAGTGTTGTGTTAACGCTTCCACCTGATGCCGGATTTCTTGAAAATCATTAGGTTACTATGGTAACGCTGTCTAAGGGGAATTGTACCCCCCTGTTTTTAAGAATTGTCTTTATTCTGTTTTAAATAAACCCACTTTTTACACTACAAGCACGAGTATGTTTGGGAGGAGTGAGTCTGCAAGATCACACTATCGTTATAGCAGTGAGCTGGGACACTGAGAGATCCCAGTCTGTGTCATTCAGCACATTGGCGCTGCCACAATTGTGAGTACAGCGATATCTATTCATCTGTTTTGTACACCGCAGTGTCACACTAGGAGGCGCCCTCTGTTGTTTGTGTCTCCACACAGATTGTCTTTCATCCGAATATTAAGGAGAGGAGCAGCCCCGAGAAACTACCATACTCTCTTCACCTATATGAGAAGATTCCCCATTGGGTTTTCACACGACCCTGTATTGATTCTTAGATATGTGGTATTGATATCTACAATGATATAAAGTTAGACTCCAGTTAACTAAATACATTTTTTTGTCCATTCTTGGTATTTGTGGCCTTGTATGGTCATTGGTGTGTATATATAGCTGCACGCATTAATATATATATATATATATATATATATATATATATATATATATATATATATATATATATATACACGTTTTTTGTATAATCACCACTGGTTCTCATATTGCTATTACATCTAGCCACGATTGTACATTTTTTATCTTGTAGCTTTAGTTAGGCGCCCCTAGGGACCATGGCTTTTTTAGTATAGGTTGTTTTGCATTTTACTATGGTAACCTGAACTTACACTACACTTACACTCTAACGCATAGATGGTGTCGCTCGCTGTTAAAATAAAAGCAAACACCTAACGTATGCGCAATATATACATCTCAACCGCCACCCTCCACTGCAATAACTAATAAATGTATTAACCCCTAATCCGGGAACCCCCATATTGCAAGGTATCTATTAACATTATAAACCCCTAAACCGCTATCCCCCCACAATGCAAAGTACCTATTTAAACTATTAACCCCTAATCTGCCATTCACCCATATCACAATCTACCCATTTAAACTATTAACCCCTAATCTGCCATTCACCCACATCACAATCTTCCTATTTAAACTATTAACCCCTAATCCGCCATTCACCCACATTGCAATCTACCTATTTAAAATATTAACCCCTAATCCGCCATTCCCCCACAATGCAAATAACTAATCTAACCTAACACCCACTAAATTAACCCCCATTACATAAATTAAAAAATACAATTCAAATAAAAAAATCCCAACATTAATTTAAAAATAAAACCTAAGATTAAATTACAATAACTAAATCTAAAAGAAATTAAAATAAACCAACTAATCAAAAATATTTTTTTTTAAACCTAATCTAATACCCCTATAAAAAAGCCCCCCCCCAAATAAAAACAATTACAATAAAATTGGCTATCAGCCAATAGGAATGCAACAGTACCCCAATATAAAACAGGTACCTTACATTCAAGCTTCAGTGTGCAATGACGATTGTACGAAGAGGATCCTCCACGCTGGATGGCTCCGTGGCCAGCAATCTTGCTCCGCAGTCACCTCCGCCCCCACCGCCTTCGCCCTGGATGAAGATAGAAGCGGTCCCTACATTGGATGAAGATATCGCCACCTGGAAGAAGGCCTTCAGCTTTATTTTTAAATTAATGTTACGATTTTTTATTTTAATTGTAACTTAGTATTTTTTTAATTTATGTAATGGGGGTTAAATTAGGGGGTGTTAGGGGGCTTAGTGATTAGATTAGTTATTTGCGATGTGGGTGAATGGTGGATTAGGGGTTAATAGTTTAAATAGGTAGATTGCGATGTGGGTGAATGGCGGATTAGAGGTTAATATTTTAAATAGGTACTTTACGATGTGGGTGAATGGTGGACTAGGGGTTAATAGTTTAAATAGGTACTTTGTGATGTGGGTAAATAGTGGACTAGGGGTTAATAGTTTAAATAGGTACTTTGCGTTGTGGGGGAATTGCGGTTTAGGGGTTAATATCTTTTATTGTTACTTGTGATGTGGGGGGTTGGCGGTTTAGTGGTTAATACATTTATTATAAGCTGTGATGTGGAGGGGATGGGGAATAGTGGGGTTTTAACGTGTCAGGTTTATTTTTGGGAGGTGGGTTAGATTTCAATGGGAAAAAGGTCTCATAAAGCACCTTTTTCCTATTTTACACCTATTTTACACCTAGTTTTTTGTTAATGTAACCTGGTATTATTTAAAGATTAGCGGCTTCTGATACTTTCTATGGGACACGAAAATGTTTTCGTCAGCCTGAGTCCGGTTGCCAAAATTGAATTATAACGAGCCGTTGGAAGCAGTCGTTGAACGATATCAACAATCAAACATCTTGTCAAATAAATATCCCTTTAAACTCTTTCTAACGTATTTAATTAATAAACATATATTTTACATTTAATATATACAGTATATATATGTATATATATATATGTCATACTTTGTTTTAATGTGTTTTGTCCAACCTTTTTTGCAGTCCTAACACTCAGCTAGATTACGAGTTTTGAGTGATATAGGGAAATTAACGACCGCCACAAATACAGCGTTAATTCACCTCCCTATAGCGCTGCTATTACAAGATTGTAAAAAGCATGCTTGTGCTGGCGATATGGTGGTGTTGAGCTCCATACCGCACCGAAATACAAGCGCTGCTTTGACGTGCTCGTGCACGATTTCCCCATAGACACCAATGGGGAGAGCCGGCAAAAAAAAAGCCTAACACCTGCGATCACGGAAACAAAAGCTCCGTAACGCAGCCCCATTGATGTATATGGGGAAAGAAAAAGTTATGTTTAAACCTAACACCCTAACATAAAAACCACGTCTAAACACCCCTAATCTGCTGCCCCTAACATCGCCGTCACCTACATTACAGTTATTAACCCCTAATCTGCTGCCCTAACATCGCTGCCACCTACATTACAGTTATTAACTCCTAATCTGCTGCCCCTAATATCGCCAACACCTATATTACAGTTATTAACCCCTAATATGCCGCCCTTAACATCGCCGCCACCTACCTACACTTATTAACCCCTAATCTGCTGCCCCAATGTCGCCACCACTATACCAAAGTTATTAACCCCTAAACCTCTGGCCTCCCAAATCACTAACACTACATAAATATATTAACCCCTAACCCTAACGTAACCAACCCTAACCCTAACACCCCCTAACTTAAATATAATTAAAATAAAGCTAAATAAACCTTACAATTATTACCTAAATAATACCTATTTTAAATTAAATACAAATTGAACTGTAAAATAAAACCTAACCTGCCTTACAATAAAACCTAACATTACAATCAAATCAAATAAATTTAATTAATCAAATACAATTATCTAAATTACAAAAAAAAAAACACAAAATTACACAAAATAAAAAACGAAATTATCAACAAAAAAAACAAATTACTCCTAATCTAATAGCCCTATCAAAATAGAAAAGCCCCCCAAAAATAATAAAACCCATAGCCTACACTAAACTGCCAATAGCCCTTAAAAGATAACAGTTCTTTTACCTGGCAATAAAAATTACTAACAACCCCCCCAACAGTAAAAACCACCACCCACCCAACCAAACCCCCCAAATAAAACTCTATCTAAATAAACCTAAGCTAACCATTGCCCTGAAAAGGGCATTTGGATGGGCATTGCCCGTAAAAGGGCATTTAGCTCTTTTACGGTGCCCAAACCCTAAGCTAAAAATAAAATCCACCCAATAAACCCTTAAAAAACCTAACATTAACCCCAGAATCTACTAAATCCACTTACAGTTTTCGAAGACCGGACATCCATCCTCATCCAGGTGGCAAAATCCTCATCCAAGTTAGACTTATGCTAAGGGTTAGGGTTAGGTTTAGGGGTTAATATATTTATGTAGTAATGTGGGAGGCCAGATGTTTAGGGGTTAATAGTTTTGTTGTGGGGGGCTTGCGGTTTAGTGGTTAATAGGTTTATTATAGCAGCGGTGTGGGCGGATGGCAGATTAGGGGTTAATAATATTTAAGTGGTGTTTGCGATGTGGGAGGGTGGCGGTTTAGGGGTTAATAGGTTTATTATAGTGGCGATGATGTTGGGGAGCGGCAGATTAGGGGTTAATAATTTTATTTTAGAATTTGCGATGCAGGAGGGCCTCGGTTTAGGGGTTAATAGGTAGTTTATGGGTGTTAGTGTACTTTTTAACACTTTAGTTATGAGTTTTATGCTACAGCTTTGTAGCGTAAAACTCATAACTACTGACTTTAGATGGCGGTACGAATCTTGTGGTTATATAGTGTACAGCTCACTGTGTGGCCTCCCAGACAAACTCGTAATACCGGCGGTATGGGCGTCCCATTGAAAAAAGACTTTTTAAAAAATGCGGTACTGACGTTACGTGACGGCCAAAAAGTTGTGCGGTACACCTATACCTACAAGACTTGTAAAAGCAGCGTTAGGGAAAAAGCAGTGTTATGAAGCATAATGATGCTTTTTCACTCATAACACCAAACTCGTAATCTAGCTGTATGTTAATAACGCTGTAATGTGTTTTGCTCAAGAGTAAATCTTAACTTTCAACTTGTAATATGAAAGATGTTTATTGCGGTCACAATATTATCTATTGAAAGTATAGGAAGCGCTAAAAGGATGTCAGCTGTGCTAAACATTCTCTGGTTATTCTTCTTTAAGATGGACTTGTAATATCAATATGTGCTCTAATCCTAGCACGGTCATAGTTTTATGTTGAAAGGGGTTGTGTGGAAATGTTTACTCCAGCGGCCAGGACTAACTACCCTTGAAAGATTTACCTTATTGATCCTGTTAACAACAAATCAGTACATCCATGCCCAAAAATTAAACCAGATAGATTACCATTACCATTTTAGAAAAGCATCAGAAATGTTCAGAAAAATATAGTAAATAAATAAAGAATATCTGGTTTATTTAGAGAGCTTACATTGAAGAGTATAAAAAAAAGGACTGGATGTCTTTCACGTAGATTACGAGTTTTGCGTTAGAGGTTGTGCGGTGCTAACGAGCAGTTTATGCTCACTTACAGACAGCGCCAGTATTACGGGTTTTTACAAACCAGACAAGAAGTGAGCGTTGAGCAAAATTTTGCTCATTACCGCACTCCAATACCAGCGCTGCTTACGTTAGCGGTGAGCTGGTGTAACGTGCTCGTGCACGATTTTCCCATGGGAATCAATGGGGAGAGCCGGCGGAAAAAAAGTCTAACACCTGCCAAAAAGCAGCGTAAAACTCCATAACGCAGCCCTATTGATTCCTATGGGGAAATACATTTTATGTCTACACATAACACCCTAACATGATCCCCGAGTCTAAACACCCCTAATATAACACTTATTAACCCCTAATCAGCCACCCCCGACATCGCCGACACCTAAATTATAATTATTAACCCCTCTGCTGCCTCCAACATCACCGACACCTACATTATATTTATTAACCCCTAATCTGCCACCCCCAATGTCGCCACAACCTACCTACACTTTTTAACCCCTAATCTGTCGCCCCCAATGTCGCCGCCACTATAATAAACATATTAACCCCTAAACCGCCGCACTCCCGCCTCGCAAACATTAGTTAAATATTATTAACCCCTAATCTGCTGGCCCTAACATTGCTGACATCTACCTACATTTATTAACCCCTAATCTGCTGCAATGTAGAAAGAAAGAATAAGGAATTCCGGTTTCTTGCAAATCACTATACAAAGTTTATTGGGTTAAAATAGTGCAACAGCAACAACATTTGTTACAGCCTTCTGTGGTACAGCACTGGGTGGTGGTCACTACTGCTGACTCGTTTCGGATTTCCCCGCCGTAGTCATAGCATAGTTAGTGACCATCATCCTGTGTTTAAAAAGGCAATAAGCTCTCCCCATTGGATAAGAAAAAACTCACACCCTCCCAATGAGCTGCTAATTCATACTAAGACTTAGCTGTGTTAGTATAATTGTTTAGATTAATCACTTTTACTGACTAAGATGGTGACAGTTGTTATATTTGTGTTTAAATTTAAAGTGCATTGTACTATTTTAATATTGCTGGCTGTTCTTATGTTTCAGTATTAGGAAGGCCTATTATAATTATAGAAATTAATGTTTATAACTTAGTTCAAAACTGCTTTGTTCAAGCGTATCAAATATCTTTGGCCATATTAGAATAGATCAAAATGTTCTTTATTACTTTGCACATAATGACAATGGTAAATAGTTGTGTCAATATAATGACACTGTCTTAGACTTTGTGTAATGTTTTGAGTTTTGTATATATATATTGTGTAAGTTTATTATTTATGTTTTATATTAGTAGTGTTGATGGAGTTAGGTTGAACATTTCTTTATATTATTTTATAATGATGGTTAAATCAAATTTCAAATAAATAAATGTCTATTTTACTTCTGTAAAATATCCATTTCCTGATGCCACTATGCATGGACTATTTCCAGAAATTGATTAGGTCAAATTCACTATTTAGTCCAGAGGGCCATCTCGTGCCAAGTCTGAGTATCCAATATACTTCTTCCCTTGCTAGCAGTAATGATCTATCTCCTCCCCTCACAGGTTGTAAGATGTGTTTGGCAATGGTCCATTTCAGTGTGCTACTGCTTCTGTCATGAGTCTGACAAAAATGTGTGATAAGTGGTGTAGTGAGTGTCCCCTGTTTGATGTCATTTACATGCTCCCGAATTCTTGACCTTACTTCTCGTGTGGTCATACCTACGTATTGTAGGTTACAATCTGAGCATGTCAAAACATAGACCACATAATTAGCCCTACAGTTGTAGCACTTCTCATGTGAGAAATGCTCACCTGTTGTAGTACTGATAAATTCATTTCCTTGTGAAAGGTGTTTACAGGCGATGCATTCATTATAGTGACATCTGTAAACTCCCTTAGTGCTTAGCCATGAGCTAGTTGTTCTATTATCAGTGTTTTTCATTAGGGTGGGGGCTACTTTGTTCCCTATGGTGCTGCCCCTTCTGAATGCAAAGCGGCAGCCTTTCCTTGCTATATCAGCCAGACCATCATCAGCTGTTAATAAAGGGAAATGTTTAGAAATGATATTACAAATTTCCCCAAATTGGTCGCTGTAAGTTGTAAGGAAAGTGGTCTTTTGTACATTCCCCTTATTGGCAGCCCTGCTGCCCTGCTTCCCTGCTTCAAGAGGGAGTCCCTGTCCCTTTTGCTCACATCTTTTTTAATGGCATTAAGCATTGATTTTGGGTAATCTCTAGAGACTAATCTGTCAGTAAGCTCTTTAGCTTGAATTTCATATGAAGACTTGATTGAGCAAATTCTAAGGGTTCTCACAAATTGTCCCTTGGCTATGGCTTTAAATACCCTATTCGGGTGATTGCTTTTTGCATGCAAGATGGTATTTCTGGCTGATGGCTTGCGGTAGACACTCGTAGTTATACTACCTTTCTGTCCTCCTTGTGTCCCAACTAGAGTTATATCTAGATAATTAATACTCTCGATATTAAACTCAAAAGTGAAGCCAAGACCTATGTTGTTGTTGTTAAGTTCCTCAACAAAGTGATGGATCCCATTCTCATCACCCTGCCATATTATCAAGAGGTCATCGATGAATCTCTTGTAGAAGGCAATATTTGTCCTGAACTGGTTCCTATCTCCATAGATGTGGGACTGCTCCCACCACCCCATATAGAGGTTGGCGTAGGAGGGGGCAAACTTTGCCCCCATCGCAGTCCCACATCTCTGGAGGTAGAAAACACCATCAAAACAAAAATAGTTGTGAGTTAATAGATAATTTGTGACCCGTAGTATAAAACTACATTGTTCCTCTTC
This sequence comes from Bombina bombina, assembly GCF_027579735.1. NCBI lineage: Eukaryota > Metazoa > Chordata > Amphibia > Anura > Bombinatoridae > Bombina > Bombina bombina. The sequence goes on from NC_069499.1 coordinate 424,077,110, forward strand.
AAATCTACCTGATCTAGTCAGAAAAAATCTGATGGCCTTCAATCCTTCTTTGTGGGGAATTGAGGAATAAAGTGACTTTACGTCTATGGTTACCCAGACGTTGTCTTTATTCCAACCCTCATCTTTCAACAGACCTAATAAATGCTTAGTATCTGTTAGATGGCTTTGTAACCCCTCTACAAAGGGCTGGAGTATTTCGTCCAGCCATTGTGATATTTTTTCAGTCAGTGAACCAATACCACTGATGATGGGTCTGCCATGAATCTCCGGCCCTGGTTTGTGTATTTTGGGCAGGTGATTGAATGTGGGTCTGATTGGAAACTTGACCTGTAGGTAATTGTATGTATCATCATCAAGCATACCTATCTCTCTGCCTTCATCCAATAGATGCTCTAATTCATTTCTGAATTCATCTGTGGGATCCTTTTTTAATTGGATGTATTGTTTTTCATCCATGAGCTGCCTTTTGGCTTCAGTGATGAACTGATGTTTGTTCATTACTACTACAGAGCCGCCCTTATCTGCGGCTCTGATGACCAAGTTTTAATTATTTTGTAGCCCTGCCAGTGCCTCTCTTTCTCTCAGGGACAAATTTGCTTTGTTCTTTCGAGAGCTGTTTTTATGATCAAGTTCAGTGAGATAATTTTCCACTCTTTTTTTGGAAAATTTCCAAAATATGCACCCTGCTCTGTATGGGGTAAAATGTGGAACTGCCCTTGAATCTGGGAAAGGTCAGAGCATCAGAAGGTCCCACTGCTCCCTGAGCATGCAGTTCATCCAAAGCTACCACGTCACAGTCTTCACTGAAAGTGAGGTTGGGCTTGGGGGAAACAACTCTTACATTAGTTTCACTATCAAGTGTGTCCTGTTTGAAGTATTTTTTCAGTGTTAGAGTTCTAATTAATTTGTTCACATCCAGCAGTGTTGTGAACAAATTAAAACTAGAGGTAGGAACAAAATTAAGACCTTTATTTAGAACCTTTACTTCTGTGTCTGTTAGTGTGTGATCAGAAATATTAATGACATTATTGCTCATTGGTATTTTGTGCGGTGACCCCTCCTTTGACTTCTCTGAGGGTATCTGTTTAGTCTTGTTTGGTCTGTGCCCTGATCCAGTGTTGGTATTTGGGGGATCTGTTTGTTTACTGTTTGTGCCCGCCCCCCCCCCCCCTATTTGACCAACTGGGCCCAAACAAAAAACCTGTTCAATGTCACTGCTTTCTTTATGTCTAGTGTCTCTTGATTCTTCTGAAGGCACATATTTACTACTATGTCCTACTATCTCATCAACTTGGTGTGATGGAGGCGGTTGAACCAAAATAGATTTTATCTTTGGTTTAACTGCAGGGGCTAACTGTGATTCCACGGCAGGGGTGGGGGTGGGGGTGGGGATATGCTGTTGAACTCTTACAGTTAATTGCTCATATTCACCTTCTGAGCTAGAATAACCTCCAGAAGATTCCCCTTCACTGTCACTGAATCTTACTCTTCTATTATCTGATTGATATGTGTTTCTATCTCTGCCTCTCCTCCCCCTCCCTCTACCTCTTCTGCCTCTGTAGCCTCTGTCCTGATACTGATAATTCCTAGATAATGATTTTTCCCTTCTATTCCAAATATATACTCTATTTGAATCATAATCAGTTTGGTCTCTGATATACTTCTTGTGTTTCATTTCTAACAAGAATTTCTTTGCTTCCATAATACTGTTAGATAAAATGCTATCAAATTTTAAGAAATCACTCAAGTCCTTTCTTTTGTTCAGTTCAGACTGTGTGAGACCTATTTGAACTACTATTTCTTTTAGCAGGACAGATTTGTATTCAACAATTAATAGCATAAGCTTAAGTGAACAGTTTGACAATGTCTCATTCCACCGACTGATGAATTCTTTGTCCTCAGTGATGAAAGTTGGGAACTTGTTCATCCTAAGACCTCTTGGAACTATTCCCATCTCATGATATCTCATTAATATTTGTATATCACATTTAGTTTTCATTTCTTTTTTAAGTAAAACTTCCATATCATCAAACAAAGAACTGAGTGTCAGTTGTGATTTATCAGTTGTGAATACTTTGTCCAATTCTATGTCTGTCCCTCTCCCTTCAAGGGAGGTTTTAAGTGAGAAGATTTCAGATAGGCTGCAGTGTGTACTAACGACAAGGAGCGGGAGGTTGCTTATTTACGGAAAGGAGAAATATTTTGTGCCCTAATCTGCTGCCCCCAACGTTGCTGCCACTATATTAAAGTTATTAACCCCTAAAACTAAGTCTAACCCTAAACCTAACACCCCCTAACTTAAATATAATTAAAATAAATCGAAATAAAAATTCCTATCATTAACTAAATTATTCCTATTTAAAAACTAAATACTTATCTATAAAATAAACCCTAAGATAGCTACAATATAACTAATAGTTACATTGTATCTAGCTTAGGGTTTATTTTTATTTTACAGGCAAGTTTGTATTTATTTTAACTAGGTACAATAGTTATTAAATAGTTATTAACTATTTAATAACTACCTAGATAAAATACAAAAGTACCTGTAAAATAAAACCTAACCTAAGATACAATTACACCTAACACTACATTATAATTAAATTATTTCCATAAATTAAATACAATTAAATTAAATTATCTAAAGTACAAAAAAACCCAAACACTAAATTGCAGAAAATAATAAACAAATTACAAGATTTTTAAACTAATTACTCCTAATCTAATCCCCTAGCAAAATAAAAAAGCCCCCCTAAAATAAAAAAGCCCTACCCTACACTGAATTCCAAATAGCCCTTAAAAGTGCCTTTTGCGGGGCATTACCCCAAAGTAATCAGCTCTTTTACCTGTAAAAAATTAAAAATTCCCCCCAACTTTAAAACCCACCACCCACACAACCAACCCTACTCTAAAACCCACCCAATACCCCCTTAAAAAAACACTAACCCATTGAAGATCACCTTACCGGGAGAAGTCTTCATCCAACCGGGCCGAAGTCCTCAACGAAGCCGGGAGAAGTCTTCATCCAAGCCGGGCAAAGTGGTCCTCCAGACGGGCAGAAGTCTTCATCCAGACGGCATCTTCTATCTTCATTCATCCGGCGCGGAGCGGGTCCATCTTCAAGACATCCGACGCGGAGCATCCTCTTCATCCAATGGCTCTTCTGGAATGAAGGTTCCTTTAAATGACGTCATCCAAGATGGCGTCCCTTCAATTCCGATTGGCTGATAGAATTCTATCAGCCAATCGGAATTAAGGTAGAAAAAATCATATTGGCTGATGCAATCAGCCAATAGGATTGAGCTGGCATTCTATTGGCTGTTCCAATCAGCCAATAAAATGCAAGCTCAATCCTACTGGCTGATTGCATCAGCCAATAGGATTCAACTTCAATCCTATTGACTGATTGCATCAGCCAATAGGATTTTTTCTACCTTAATTCCGATTGGCTGATAGAATTCTATCAGCCAATCAGAATTGAAGGGACGCCATCTTGGATGACGTCATTTAAAGGAACCTTCATTCCAGAAGAGCCGTCGGATGAAGAGGATGCTCTGGGTCGGATGTCTTGAAGATGGACCTGCTCTGCGTCGGATGGATGAAGATAGAAGATGCCGTCTGGATGACTTCTGCCCGCCTGGAGGACCACTTCGCCCATCTTGGATGAAGACTTCTCCCGGCTTCGTTGAGGACTTCGTCCAGGTTGGATGAAGACTTCTCCCAGTAAGGTAATCTTCAAGGGGTTAGTGTTAGGTTTTTTAAGGGGGTATTGGGTGGGTTTTAGAGTAGGGTTGGTTGTGTGGGTGGTGGGTTTTAATCTTGGGGGGGGATTTGTAATTTTTTTTACAGGTAAAAGAGCCGATTACTTTGGGGCAATGCCCCGCAAAAGGCCCTTTTAAGGGCTATTTGTAATTTAGTGTAGGGTAGGGCTTTTTATTATTTTGGGGGGGGGCTTTTTTATTTTGTTAGGGGGATTAGATTAGGTGTAATTAGTTTAAAAATCTTGTAATTTGTTTATTATTTTCTGTAATTTAGTGGGGGGGTTGTACTTTAGCTAATTTTATTTAATTGTATTTAATTTAGGTAAGTCATTTAATTATAGTGTAGTGTTAGGTGTTATTGTAACTTAGGTTAGCTAGGTAGTTATTAAATAGTTAATAACTATTTAATAACTATTGTACCTAGTTAAAATAAATACAAACTTGCCTGTAAAATAAAAATAAACCCTAAGATAGCTACAATGTAACTATTAGTTATATTGTAGCTATCTTAGGGTTTATTTTATAGGTAAGTATTTAGTTTTAAATAGGAATAATTTAGTTAATTATAGTAATTTTTATTTAGATTTATTTAAATTATATTTAAGTTAGGGGGGGTTAGGGTTAGACTTAGATTTAGGTGTTAATAACTTTAGTATAGTGGCAGCGATGTTGGGCCGGCAGATTAGGGGTTAATAAATGTAGGTATGTGTCGGCGATGTTAGGGACGGCAGATTAGGGGTTAATAATATTTAACTAATGTTTGTTAAACGGGAGTGCAGCGGTTTAGGGGTTAATATATTTATTATAGTGGCGGCAATGTCCGGTTCGGCAGATTAGGGGTTAAAAAATGTTTTTAGTGTTTGCGATGTGGGAGGGCCTCGGTTTAGGGGTTAATAGGTAGTTTATGGGTGTTAGTGTACTTTTTAGCACTTTAGTTAAGAGTTTAATGCTACGGCGTTGTAGTTTAAAACTCTTAAAGGGACACTGGACCCAATTTTTTTCTATCGTGATTCAGATAGAGCATGCAATTTTAAGCAACTTTCTAATTTACTCCTATTATCAAATTCTTTTAATTCTCTTGGTATCTTTATTTGAAAATGCATTTATTTGAAATGCAAGAATGTAAGTTTAGATGCCGGCCCATTTTTGGTGAACACACTGTGTTCTTCTTGCTGATTGGTGGGTAAATTCACCTACCAATAAGCAGGTGCTTTCCATGGTTCTGAACCAAAAAAATAGCTTAGATGCCTTCTTTTTCAAATAAAGAAAGCAAGAGAATGAAGAAAAATTGATAATAGGAATAAATTAGAAAGTTGTTTAAAATTGCATGCTCTATCTGAATCACGAAAGAAAAAATTTGAGTTCAGTGTCCCTTTAACTACTGACTTTAAAATGCGGTACCAGTCTTGACAGGAGAGGGTCTACTGCTCACTTTTTGGCAGATTCGTAATAACGTTGCTATTCAAGTCCCATTGAAAAAAGAGGATACGCAATTTACGTAAGTGGATTTGCGGTATTTCCAAGTCTGGCCAAAAAAGTGAGCGGTGAGCCTGTTCCTTCAAGACCTGTAATACCAGCGGGTGTTAAAAAGCAGTGTTAGGACCTCTTAACGCTGCTTTTTTATCCTAACGCACAACTCATAATCTAGCCATTTGTTTTTTGTTTTTTTAACCATCATTAAAATATGTTTTCTATGTATCTATATTTATGCCTCTCTATATATGTTTCTTTTCTTCGGTAATGGTTCAGAACGAAACATTTTAAACAACCCTTAAGAGTTCAGACTTTAGTCCATGCTCAGTTTTGACCTTGTATTGCTTTAAGAATGGTAACTTTTTCTTATCTTTCAAGAAATTGCACATAAACCACAAAACACATAGAACTTGCTTTTTTTAGTTGTCCATGTAAAATGGTTCACTACCACAGCTTTGATTATATTCACCCTATGCAATTTTTTTGTTTTGTTATAAACTACCAAAAGGTAAGGGTGAAATGACAGATGTGAGTTAAATTAGGACAAAGGATGACTGAGAGAAACTGAGAGGGATTGGATTATATGGACACGTTGTGAAGAGATCAAAAAAGTGCAGATATCTATCTTTTCCCACCAGACAGAATAAGCTGATAGTGGAAAACATAGAGTATGTCCCAATGTGATTTCTTTTCTAATAGTGTATATTATATCTTTAAAATAGGTTCCAACCTGCTGAAATATAGGAGTGGTAGGGAAAAGAGTTAAATATGAAAAAATAGACGACTTGTATAGGATAAATTGAATATGAGATAAGGGAAAGAAATGTGTTTATCTAAGGATAGTGCTATAAGAGGAGAGCATAACCGGATAGCAGAGGAAATCAGTATTGCAACAAAACATCTTCAACTGTTTAGAGAATGAGGTAATAAGCTACAATGATGGGCAACTGTCTATGATGTATGATGCTGTGTACAGGTGATATATGAGTAAGATTGGGGCAAGTGTGCTAGGGATGAATATAAAGAGAATCTAGGAGAAAAACTAGTGCATGGTAAGGCTGTAAATATTTACATGTGAGCAGAAATCCTCTCTTTGTCACTTGTCACAAATGATCCACATAGTTTTTTTTTTTTACATCTGGACATAAGAGCTTACTATCAGTATAAATGCAGTGGTGTCTGTAAAAGAAGACATCCAGAACCTTACAGCTCAAACCCAGCAACTGTAGGACAAATTCAAAATTTGAAAAAATGTTCTTGGTCATCGTTTTCCTTAATTTTTCACCACTATCATTCTTGGCACAAATGAAACTGAGTTTACATTTCTAGAATGATCTTTATTAAGCTTAAAGGAATAGTCTAGTCAAAATTAAACTTTAATGATTCAGATAGAGCATGTGATTTTAAGCAACTTTCTAATTTATTTCTATCATCAATTTGTCTTAGTTCTCTTGCTATCTTTATTTGAAAAAGCAGGAATGTAAGCATAGGAGCCAGCCTATTTTTGGTTCAGCACATGGGTAGCACTTTCTTATTGGTGTCTAAATTTGACTAGACTATTCCTTTAAGATCAAAGTATAAGTAAACATCAAATTGACTTACAAAACAACTTAGAAAAGAATTTCAGTGTTAAGAAATAAAATACAGTCCTTACGCGCAGTGCTGAGGTGGAGACAATATCTGATTGGTCAGGCTAGTTGGATACAGAATAGCAAGAGACAAAAGTAGACTAGACTTGTTTGTAGATAATTCCTGCAATACTGATTAACAGTGAGAGGCCACAATAAACAGTTTTGATTGAGAAGGAAGTCTGATAGCACAGGCTTGTGGTAATAGGAAGCACAGACTTGACCATACATGTCAGGAAGCACTCAGAGAAGAATGTCATAAGCTCAGACTTAAAAATGCTCTGACTACTACATTTGGAATCCAGGACCACAGGCTGAAAATAAAAAGATCAGGAACACCGGCTGTAATGACTAGAAACTAGGATTACAGGTTGTGATTGCTGAAAACCAGGACTCAAAAATGTCACAAATAATATCAGAAACAAAGGCTGCTACTAAAGGAACCTATGACCACAGGCTGGCACAGCTGAATCCAGGAACATAGGTTGACACTACTGATACCAGAAACACAGACTGTCACTTTGAAGATATCAGAACATAAGATGTTTGCTGCTGGAGATTAGGACACAGACTGTCAGCTGCAAATGTCCTGAATGCAAATTATAAATGCTGGAGACCAGGACAAAGGCTACTGTAGATCAGGGCACAGGCTGGTAAATGTTGGAGATTAGGGCTGAAGCTATAGGAGACAGAACAGAAAAACACAGGAATGGCTGGAGAGATTGAACGGAACAACCAACCATCAGAAAGATGCTCAGCTTATCCTTAGGTATTGCCCTGTACACTCTTTAAAGGGGCAGTTTACCCAAAACTTTTATCCCCTTTAAAATTGTTTCTAATGATCCATTTTACCTGCTGGAGTGTATTAAATTGTTTACTCCTTTACCCTTATTTTGGCATTTGAAATAGCTGTTTTAGCCTGTGGTTTCCCAACCTGTACTAAAAGCTTCTATACTTAAGTCTAGTCTACTGACATGTCTAAGTAAACACAGCCATCAGAAGAAATTACACTCCCAGTGGGGTGCTGGATAGTTAAGTAATAAAATGTTAATTTTCCATTGTTGTGGTTTGAAAGCAGAGGAGGTTGTTATGTTTAAGGGCGTGCCATGAGGAATTATTAGGTTCCTCAGGTGTGGGATTGTGCAGATTCGATTAAGGGGGGTTTAGCACTGTTGGGGATACCACATAAGTGAATAGATGAAGGAGCTGGAACATATAAATGGTTGGCAGTAGTATAACAGTAGTATAACTACTAGAGACTGGGCCAAAACCTCTAGGGGGACCATTTGGCCCTCTAGTCAGTAATGAAGAAGCCGCAGAGGGGCCTGGGCTTTACCTGCAACATGTCTGGTCCCGCTTTGTGTCACATTTAGAAAGTGTATGGATTTGTTGTCACAATATGCTGGTAGGGTTTTCATGATGGCAATCAGATTGCCTGTGTAAAGAAAAGCCTGCCACCATATTTGTACAGGAAGGCTGCCATGGTGCACAGACTAACCAGAGGGAAAGGGTGACTCCTAGTCACAAAGAAGCAGCTCTTCTTTCTGCTATGTAGTTGTCGCTCAACTGTTGACATGGGGGGGGGGTATGTTAGGAAATATCAAATGATATATAATTTCTCTTATTCATTTAACTGCTCAGTCCTGAGAAATATATATCTGGAGATTTTTGGACAGAGCATAGGGTGCAGTTTTTGTAGAACTAGAAATTAATTAGTTATGGTTATAATTCAGTCCTGTTTCAATTTCGTTATAATGACTATAAAATACAACCTTTTGCCCACAAAATTTCGTTTTGAAAGAAAAGCCCAAGTCTTACTTGCAGCCTGGGTTTACCAGAAATTACAAAGTGCACTTTTTTAACCTTTGCTTTTCTAGTAATGTAAAGCTAATATTTGCAGGAATTCACAATTTTTGCAATCAGTAACAGCTGTGCATCACTGCAGTGACGTACAAATCAAGCTGTGACATGATGACATAGTGATGCAGGGTTCAGCAATGGGCTTTACTGGACAGAGCACGGAGCAGAGCACTTCATTGTGAGCCTCTATAAGTCCAGCCTCCAGTGAGTAGGAGACATGTGACTAGGATGGCTTGTGTGTAATTTCCTCCTGCTTCAGAGCTACCTGATCCGAATACTAAGCAGAGCTCAGCTGTAACACTTAAGACTGCAGAGAGAGAGCTATTGCAGAACGGGAAAGCCTGAGAGCTTGGCAAACATGGATATTAAAGATCAAGGAGCACAAATGGAACCCCTGCTTCCCACGGTAAGGCAGATTCAGTGGATGCATCTGTGGTTGCTTTGTAGGATGTGTACATAGATAGATGTGTCTGGTTCCAGGGCTGCGCACAGGGAGGAAGGGATGCACCCATGGAGTAGGCTTTCCTCTTACCCCCTCTGTGTGCATCCTGGCAGGGGAGTTTTGTACAGCAGAATATGATTTCTCATTAAGCGTAAGACAATAGATCAGAGGTCTGTTTTCATGGTATATATTCTAATACATACCCTGATCATTGTAATGAAATAGAAGCTTACACAATATCCAGTTCACCTGACTGGACATTGGGTTCTATAGGCAATATCTTCCCCTGAGCAGTAACAGTACAGGACCTATTCAAATGTAATTCCTTATTTCATCTTTAGTGCTGCAGGGACAGCCTAAGAAAGCTGTACAGCCTAAGCTAGGCTATCACCCCCCTCTCCCCAGTTAATAAAGGGAAAGCTCAGAATCTATTGCTAAATCCTGGGAATAATATTTAATTATACACCAATTCATCTTTTTACTTGCTAGATGCGAATTGTTTGATTTCATGTGTATCCCATATAGCATATAAGTACTTGCATACAAATACACTGTTTTGTTGAAGATTGTGGATCAAAATGTTTATTTGTATGTGGTGCAATAAAAAAAAATGTAAAATTGGATTCATTATATGAAAACAAATGTGGATTGATTGCGTTGGACATTGTGTTGCATCGTTTCGTGCAGAATCTAGTGTTCCCCTCTAGATAGTACATCACCATTGTTGTCACAAAAGCACAAACCATTATTTCATGCAGATGTCTGATCCATCACTCCCGCTGCAGTAAAGCTAATGAATGGTCTGATCTCTGTGTAGAATGGGCTGTAATCAAATTACTTTCGACATTTTACTGCGGTGAGACAGCATAGGTACTATGAGTGGGTGTTAAAAGCTACACTTATTATGTACTTACAGCAAGGACAAAACATCCATGCCAAGTCACTCAGTTAATCAGCACTGCCATAGTTGGTTGAATATTCAAGTGTAATTGCCTTAGAAAAGACTTGGTTAGTTACTCATAGTAGAGTGTAATTACTGTGAACTAAAACTGGTATCTAAAACAAAAACATTTAATCACCTAACTGTAAAAAGGACACATAAACTTGCTCTGCAAAATGTTGGAGCCCTCTGTGTCAGGCAAGGAAGTGATGCATCTAGTTGTCTTTTCCTCTATATCCTCCCTTATATAACATTTTTATATGTCATCCAAAAATGAAGATGTTATTATGTTTCCATGTAAAATATGTCTTCTTTTATCATTTTAGCTATTTTTCAGTTGTAATTTTTAGCTGCATTTTGAGTCATATTGTCCATTGTAATCTCCAGCAATATGTATTTTTACTTAGTAAATTAGCTCATTATAAATCTTAATTGAATTGTTAGTGAATCTATACATTTATGCATATTTGTTATGACATTATTTAGAATCCTTAGTTATATGCAGTGCAGTTTTACAGAAAAACTGAGACATGTCATTTTTTTTCTAGATTCCATAAAACATACTCAGGGTTTTGCAAATATCCAATGTATTTACAACAGTGGCCATATACAGGCAAAAGACATAAGCATATAATTCATTAGGTAGATCTGTGAAAATCAAACAAATGTATTTGAACTCAGTAATGTTAAATGATTATCAGGCTTCACAAATAAATATCACAAGTGTATTTTCAAAATTCTATGACACTTAAATGTAAAGTGGTTTTCTTTATTGATGATTCGATTAGTTATTGATTACTTAAAGGGATAGTAAACCCAATTTTTTTTTCTTTCATGATTCAGATAGAGCATGTAATTTTAAGCAACCTTCTAATTAACTCCTATTATCAATTTTTCTTCGTTCTCTTGGAATCTTTATTAGAATAGCAGAAATGTAAGCTTAAGAGCCGGCCCATTTTTAGTTAAGAACCTGGGTTGCACTTGCTTATTGGTTTGCTAAACGTAGCCACCAATCACAAGCGCTAGCCAGGGTTCTGAAACAATAAATGGACCGGGTCCTTAGCTTATATTCCTACTTTTTAAAATAAAGATACCAAGAGAACGAAGAAAAATTTATAATAGTAGTAAATTAGAAAGTTGCTTAAAATTTCATGCTCTATCCGAATCATGAAAGAAAAGAAAAACATGGGTTTACAGTACATTCAGCTAACCCATTTCTTAGTTTGCTGCGATATCTTTCACCACTCTGTACTTACATTGATGCCCTAATTGTCTTCAGCAGACTATTTTAAGAAATTATAGATGCAAAATATATGATGCTTTAACTGCCCATAGTTATTTCAAAAGAACATATTTTAAAAACATTTTTTTGCCTGAAAATAATTAGTAATGTTTAACAAAACCACCTTTAATCTGGAGTATATATATATATATATATATATATATATATATATATATATATATATATATATATATATATGTGTGTGTGTGTATAAAAAACCCTTACTCTCCATGCGGCATGAGCTAATGGTAATTGCACCTGCTTTGAATCCAGATTTTCTGTTCAGTACGTGATTGGCTGCATCGGACAAAACCTTATCAGAGTTTTGTAGTAAAGTCCTCATTTCTCAGAGGTTGAAAGTATTTTGTATTCAATTTTTTAATGTGAAAAATAGCTTACCTGTGTTACATAAGACATTTTTTTTTCTGGTCTGCAGTGTAGTTTGTAGTAATGTGTTTCATCCTCCTATGAGAGTGTAGGGTTACTAAAGAAAATGTGCACATTCTATATCCATTCAAGGGAAACCCACATTTTTTTCTTTCAGAATTCAGATAGAGCAGGCAATTTTAAGCAACTTTCTTATTTATTCCTATTATAAATTTTTCTTCATTCTCTTGGTATCTTTATTTGAAAAAAGCAGTAATGTAAGCTTAGGAGCCTGCCCATTTTTGGTTCAGAACCTGGGTAGCACTTGCTGAATGGTGGCTAAATGTAGCTTCCATTCCTGCTTTTCAAATAAAGATACCAAGAGAACAAAGAAAAATTGATAATAGGAGTAAATTAGAGAGTAAAATTGCATGCTCTATCTCACTGGTTTTCAAATCTGTCTTCAGGCCTCTATCTCACTGGTTTTCAAATCTGTCTTCAGGCCTCACTAACATTACAGGTTTTGAGGATATTTGAACTAGAGCACAGGTGAATTAATCAGCTGATTAGTAAACATGGCTATTTTATCTGCTCTCACCCAAGGTACACCTGAAAATCTGGCCTGTTAGGGAGGACAGGTTTGAGAACCAGTACTCTATCTAAATTATGAAAGAAAAAATTGGGTTTCATATCCCTTTAAGTAAGGATATCTATTAGTAGTAAAAATAGCTGCAAAAAACAAAGGAGGTAATATAGCTATCTAACAGTGATCAGAGAATATTGTGGAACATTTAAAATACATTAATCTTTTCTAAAGAAGTGATGAATGTTTGCCAAACTGTATATAAATGTTATGTTTGATTATATTGAATATATTAAAGAAAAATAATATACTTGGAATAGTAAACGTAACGTTCAAATATAGATGTCAGTTTAATCCTTGAAAATAAACATTTGAATAATAATTTTGAGATTTTAAATGTGTTTTGTAAGATGAACGCTGCATTCTATATACAACTTACATTTGATATAGGCACATATGCAACCTATGTTAAAAATGTTAGATTTACTCTAAAAAAAGCATTTCTGTAGCAGAATTAATTTCATGTAAAACATTTATGGTAGATGTTTACAAAAAGTACCGGTCCCTAGTTTTTACTGAAACCTCTGGAAACTTTCATTCACTGATGAAAAGGCCCCTTCTCTGTAAAAACGTGGGTATGGTTTTACAAGGTGCAGCCAATCCCAATTAGTACAGCAAGATTATTGAAGAATGCATACTCTGTGGTGAAGCAAGTGATTTGTATATGTTGCGGGTAAAGTCAGATATCGGGTAATTCTAGGATTACCCGGGTAAAACTGACATTATCCAGCGGCTGTGGGTAAAGCCCGATGTAAGATCATACATCAGGCTTTACCCGGGTAATCCTAGAATTACCCAATTAAGATATTGAAGCCCCCTTTGTAAAACTCATTCCCCAAGGTTCACTTGAGGTGGATACCAGAGGATCGGTGGGGAACCCCCCTTCAACCCCCCAGGCAGAGGCAAAAAAAAATGTGTAGATGGGCATTATCCAGAAGCATTTGGGTAATCCTAGGATTACCCGGGTAAAGCCTGATGTTTGATCTTACATCAGGCTTTACCTACAGCCCCTGGGGTAATGTCAATTTTACATCTTAATCCTAGGATTTACCCTTAACATATGTATTGGTTCTATTAAAGGTATCTAGATTCATTAAACTGAATCCATTTTAACTTCATAAACATTTCTTATTAAGATAGCAAAATGTAAAGGTGAATTGAATCTTCAGCATTTCCCATGGTAAAATGAACTTTTGGCATACTCTGGAGAACTTCTTTTATAGCGCGGCGCGCCATATAGCTTGGGTGATAGAGTGATATCTTATTCTGACATTGTTGAGATTGCACAATGAAATGCTTGGTTAGACTTTAAAGGGACAAGAACCCCAAATATTTTATTCATGATTCTGAGAGAACATACAATTTTAATGAACTTTTATTATCAAATATGCTTCATTCTCTTATCCTTCGCTGAAGGAACAGCATTTTACTGCTGGCAGCTAGCTGAACACGTCTAGTTAGCCAATCCCAAGTGACAAATGTGTGCAGGCACCAAATGTGCATATTCAGTTTCAACAATGGATACTAAAAAAAAAACCAAAGAAGTGATTTTAAAAGTGTAAAATTTTACATGCTCTATCTGATTCTTGCAAGTTTAATTTCTGCTGTGTATCAATTATCTGTCTATTAAAGGGACAGGAAACCCCAACATTTTATTTCATGGTTTGGATAGAACATACACTTTTAAACAACTTTTCAATCTACTTCTTTTATCAAATTTGCTTCATTCTCTTGTTATCCTTTGCTGAAGGAACAGCATTGCACTATTGACAGCTAGCTGAGCACTTCTACTTAGCCAATCACAAGAGACAAATGGTGTGCAGGCACCAATCAGCAGCTAGTTCCCAAGTGTAGGATATGTGCCTATTCTTTTTTTAACAAGGGATACCAAGAGAGCAAAGTGCATTCGAAAATAATTAATTTAAAATTGTCTTTATACTGCATGCTCTATCTGCATGCTCTATCTATCATGCAAGTGTAATATTGACTTCCCTATACCTTTCATTATGAAGAATGTCTTACATTTTAATTAATTGTGATAGAATGCCAATCCATGCTTTTATAAATGATTTGGGATTTGGGACTTGTGTGAAATATTTAGGACACCGCCACCATTGTGTGCAATGCTAATAGCTGTTCTGTTGTAGTCACCTTACAACTTTGTAGGGGTATATCATTGGTTAGACCCAGAGTTAATCATGTATTTCAGTAATCCAGTGTTTATAGCTGTTCCATTAGAATAAAGATCAGAAAATAAAGTTCTGCAAGATTCTGAAAATAACAGCAAATTGCAATTAGGTTTGCAGACATTTACCATGTTTATTTTTTTAAAGGGACATTAAACACTAAATACATGCTAGATAGAATGATGCATTCAAAGAAAAGATTAGTCCATGAGTAACATGTAGATGTATTTTTTAAAGTTTCATTAGTTTTTTTTTTTTTTTAGTAAAAAGTGACAAAATAAGTGCAAAGTTTTAGTGTCTATAAAACACTGGGAGCTGCCATGTTGTAACTTGTGTTACCTTCTCTGCTGTGGCCAATTAGAGACCGTTATAAATAGGTCACTAGAGTGTGCAGCCAATGGCTGTGCTTTATTTAACAGTGTTCTGCACTTCCATTTCTAACAGGAACTGAAAAGCCCACAATTTCAGATTGGAATTACAGGCAAAGAGGACAAAATAAATAATGAAAGTATATTGCAGATTTGTTTTATATATACAATTTATCATTTTATATTACCATCTCAAAGTGTTTAATGTCCCTTTAACATATTTAAGACTAAAATTGAAATATGAATTGTCAAACACATTTTATTTGTAAATGATGATCTCATAATGTAATTTCTTTGTGCACTTTCTACCATTTAATGCAGAAATCCAACATTACATTTACTAAGGAGTAAATGGAATGTTTATGCTTTGATTAAAGGGACAGTAAATGTAAAATTGATCTTTCGGGATTTTAAATAGAGCATCCAGTTTTAAATAACTTTCCAATTTATTTGTTGGTTTTCTTGGTATCTTTTGCCGATTGGTGGCTGCACATATATGCCTCTTGTCGTTGGCTCACCAAGTATGTTCAGCTAGCTTCTAGTAGTGCATTCCTGCTCCTTCAATAAAGGATACCAAGAGACTGACAACAAATTTGGTAATATAAGTAAATTGGAAAATGAAAATTGTATGTTTTGACCAAATCATGATAAAAATGTTGTCTTTTGTCGCTTTAACTATGCAGTTTAGGAAACATATGTAACATTGTAAATACAGTGGTACATTTTGCTTTTGGGCTTTCATAGGCACTAGGAACTCTACTGTCCTGATCACCACCAGAAAAATCTAATATTTGCCTCAGACAAGGGCTAGAAATAAACCAAAAGATATTTGATTTATAGTAAAACTTATAAAATATTTCCAGGACTTAGGAGTGTAAAGGCATCATGTTATAGAACTACCCCTCAAAATGGTATGCCCCAAATTCTAGTCACAGGGCTTGTTGACCTGGCGAAAATATGAGCTTGTGTTAATATTATCAAAAATATCAGGCAATACATTGAAATTAACTGTTTTTGCAAATACATTTAAAGGGACCCTGAACCCAATTTTTTTTTCTTTCATGATTCAGATAGAGCATGAAATTTTAAGCAACTTTCTAATTTACTCCTATTATCAATTTTTCTTCATTCTCTTGGTATCTTTATTTGAAATGCAAGAATGTAAGTTTAGATGCCGGCCCATTTTTGGTGAACAACCTGGGTTGTCCTTGCTGATTGGTGGATAAATTCATCCACCAATAAAAAAGTGCTGTCCAGAGTCTTAACAAAAAAAAAGCTTAGATGCCTTCTTTTTCAAATAAAGATAGCAAGAGAACGAAGAAATATTGATAATAGGAGTAAGTTAGAAAGTTGCTTATAATTGCATGCTCTATCTGAATCACGAAAGAAAAAAATTTGGGTTCAGTGTCCCTTTAAGAAAGTAATTCAGCTTGTTCCCTGTACTATGAATGGGCTTACGTCTACTAGGCTTTAGTAATATGCTCAGAGGAACTGTTCCATTATAAAATCAGTATAATAATGATATGATGATGTGCAAAAGAAATGTACAGCGAGTTTATTTTTATTTTTATATTTTTGCCAATTGTCCTAAAATAGAAATGTGTGGGCTGTGTTGTAAAAGAGTAACAAATAATTTGCATAGAAGTACATAAAGATTGCCAGCAAAGACAATTAACTGGGAAACACATACAACTAGGTTTATGCTGCTGCGTTCAGTGTATTTTTGGACAATGGCCTCAAGGTCAGAATGACTTTGCTTTGATAAGCTAGGAGCAAGAGGACTTGTTTTTCTAAAGATGCTCATAACAACAAAATATTCAATGCTATTGAAAATAATATTTTAATGTAAATGAGCTATTTCATGATATTGCTTTTTGTGTGGAAATGTTTGTTTTTATTGAGTGACTCTTTTTTTTCTAGGGGATTTTAATCATATTGGCAGAAATGACGCAAAGGACTCTGTTTTGCTTGAAATAGGAAATGCTAACATTAGGATGGATTATATTGTACAACTATCAGTAAAATAATAAAATAAACATACATTTTAAAGCAACATAAAACCCAATTTTTACTTTCATGATTCAGATAGAGCATATCATTTTAAACAAATTTCCAATGTACTTCTATTATCAAATTTTCTTTGTTTCCTTGTTATCCTTTTGTTGAAAATCATGGATGTAAACTCAGGCACGTGCACATTTCTGCAGCACTATATGGCAACAGTTTTGCAACAATGTTATACATTAGCAAGAACACTAGATGTCAGCATTATTTCCTGTAATGTAGTGCTTCAGGCATGTGCACACTACCTACCTAGGTATCTCTTAAACAAAGAATATAAAGAGAACAGAGCAAATGTGGTATTAGAAGTAAATTGAAAACTTTTTTAAAATGGTATTCTCTACCTCCATAATGAAAGGGGGAAAAAAGAGTTTCATGTCCCTTTAAAGGTTTGTTAGTTTACTTCCTATTGTAGAGTTGAAATTGGAATAGAATCTACCTCACTCTGTGGTATTCATGGAAAAGTAGAATAAAATGTTTTCATTTCCTTACTCCTGTTTACCATGTTATTGTCCTGTGGTCTAACAAGGGGTACGTGTATTTTTACACTTTGTTCTGGCATTCCTCCTTAGACATAAGAGGCTAAAATACACCACTCATATGTCCCATGGACTTATGGTTTATGGCCGGGTCTAGAGGCTCTCTGCTAGGTTTTAGGTGTCACAGGGCAAGGGTTTATGATGTAGGTGAAGATTATTTGGGAAGTCTAAATGTGCAGAAGTGTGAACACGTATGTGTTTGTGAGATTACAGCAAGATATGGGGTGTTTTGAACCTCTGCACAATATTTTTTAGAAAAGGGTTCTTCAAACTTTTCCCCCAAGACCTAGGCCCCTATTTATCAAAGGTCTTGCGGACCTGATCTGACAGTGCGGATCAGGTCCGCAAGACCTCGCTAAATGCAGAGAGCAATATGCTCTCCGCATTTAACATTGCACCAGCAGCTCACAAGAGCTGCTGGTGCAACGCCGGCCCCTGCTGACTCGCGGCCAATCAGGAAGGTGTCAATCAACCCGATCGTACTCGATCGGGTTGATTTCCGGCGATTCCCGTCCACCTGCTCAGAGCAGGCGGACAGGGTTATGGAGCAGCGGTCTTTAGACCGCTGCTTCATAACTTGCAATTCTGGCGAGTCTGAAGACTCGCCAGAAACAGGGCCCTTCAAGCTCCGTACGGAGCTTGATAAATATGGACCCTAGTGCCATGTTACCACATACATTAGCAACCCTATTTTTATTCTTGGTCTGAAATTTTCTGAAGTTATATACAACAAGATAGCTGCAATTTTTGGAAAAGTAACTAAAATGTGTGATTACTATAATCCTTGAAAGTGTTGTAAAATGTTATAATACACCCACACAACACTCTCATACAACACCCACACAACACTCTCATACAACACACACACCACACACACTCTCATACAACACACACACACACTCTATAAACAACACACACACATCTCACACACTCTCATACAACACACACATACACATCTCACACACTCTCATATAGCACACACACATCTTACACACTCTCATATAGCACACACACATCTCACACACTCTCATACAGCACACACACATCTCACACACTCTCATACAGCACACACACATCTCACACACTCTCATACAGCACACACACATCTCACACACTCTCATACAGCACACACACATCTCACACACTCTCATACAGCACACACACATCTCACACACTCTCATATAGCATACACACACACATCTCACACACTCTCATATAGCACACACACACATCTCACACACTCTCATACAACACACACACACACACACTCTATAAACAACACACACACTCACACATCTCACACACTCTCATACAACACACACATACACATCTCACACACTCTCATACAACACATACACACACATCTCACACACTCTCCTACAGCACACACACACACACATCTCACACACTCTCATACAACACACACTTACACATCTTACACACTCTCATACAACACACACACATACACACCACACACACTGTCATACAACATACACACATACACATCTCACACACTCTCATACAACACACACGTACACATCTCAAACACTCTCATACAACACACACATACACACCACACACACTCTCATACAACATACACAAATGCACACCCTCATACAACACACACACACACCCTCATATAAAACACACACACACCACACACTCTCATACAGCACACACACTCCTACAACACACACAGAAGTCACAACCTAGTATATATGGTCTTTCGACCCAGTAATGGGTCCGGACCCATGGTTTGAAGAACCCTGTGTTAGAGTATATCACAATGGACTAGAATGATAAATCAAAGTTGATTGATTAGGAAGATAGTAGATTATCAATCTATAATCACTACATTACTTAAAGGGCATGAAAATATGTGTCCAAAATATATTGTCTATTTTTTTTAGCTATGCATATATTTATACAAGTTATTTGTATTGCAGCATTCGGCCACTTCCCCCATTATTTTATGACAGATTAGTTAAGCCAGTCAAAGGCTGTACTGCCTGAGCCACTAGAAATTAACACATCAAATATTATGAATAAAAAAAGAAACTTAAATTAAAAACAAAATAACCTAGAAAGTAAAATAGGCTCTGTAACCCTTTCCGTTATGTTTCATTTACAATAAGATTAAAATTGTTTCAAATTAATTTTTTCCCTCTTACATCAAAAAGAAAGTGAAATATACAGTATACACCTTTATTATTTACTATACAATACATGTCTATGGGGTCTATTTACCATGGTGTGGACAGACATGATCCGCTATAGGGAATCATGTCCGCCGCACATCGGTAAATGCCGACAGCATACGCTTTCGGCATTTATCATTGCACCAGCAGTTCTTGTGAACTGCTGGTGCAATACAGTCCCCTGCATTTTTGCGGCCCATTGGCCGCTAGCAGGGGGTGTCAATCAACCCAATCATATTCGATTGGGCAGATTGCTGTCCGCCACCTCAGAGGTGGTGGACGAGTTAAGGAGCAGTGGTCTTAGGACCGCTGCTTCTTAACTTCCGCTTCAGGGGGGATCAATTGTAGTTTTGGATAAAGTGCAATTTATTCAAGAGGCTAACAGATAGCTAACAGATGACAAACAATATACCAAACTAGAAGCAGATCCCACCCCTAAATTCAAAAGAGAATTATTACACCTTATTGATGAGGGTTTTGATGAAGGGTTTTTTGATTTAAACACCAAAGAATATCTTATTGTTGGACAACCTGTCATGCCTGTATTTAACTTATTACCCAAAATTCATAAAGGCATTGAGAACATGACGGGAAGACCAATAATAAGTGGAATTGGATCCTTGAACGAACACCTTTCACAGTGGTTAGATGAAGTTTTACAACCAATAGTGAAAGCATTAAACAGTTACTTACGCGATACGAAACAGTTGCTCAAAGAAATTGAGAACGTGAAATGGGAACACAACTATGGATGGTTAACTATAGACGTACAATCATTGTACTTGTCCATTCCACATGATATGGGGTTACAAGCAATCGAATATTTCATGAATAAAATGGATGGATACAGTAAGGAATTTAGCACATATATTGTTCGTGTGACTAAATATTTATTGACACACAATTTCTTTTCCTTTGAGGGGGCGTATTACCTCCAGAGATGTGGGACAGCTATGGGGGCAAAGTTTGCCCCCTCCTACGTCAACCTCTTCATGGGGTGGTGGGAGCTATCCCACATCTATGGATGTGATAGCCCCCTCAGAGAAAACATCGTCTATTACAGAAGGTTTATAAACGACCTGATATGTATTTGGAGAGGAGACAAAAATAGTGCAATGGAGTTTGTTGCACTACTAAATACAAATAAAATGGGCATAAAATTTACTAGTGATTTTGCACAAGAGAAAATACATTATCTTGACGTTGAACTAACTGGAAATAGAAGAGGACATATTATGACAGAAGTCTATACTAAACCTATTTCAGGCAACACACTTTTACATGCCCACAGCAATCATCCCAAACGTGTATTTAGCTCTGTAGCAAAAGGACAGTACGTAAGATTAAAAAGAAATTGTAATACGGAAGAAACATACAAAAAACACACAGAAATATTATCAAACAAACTAAAAGCAAGAGGATATACTGTAAAAACAATTGAAAATGCTAAAAATTCAGTGGCTCATGTGAATAGAGAAGATCTATTAAAAGATAAGCCACATAATAAGAGAGTAGATGATAGAGTAAAGTTTGTCACCAAATTTAGTAACCAATACCATCAAATTTGTTCCATTATACGAAAACATCTACCATTACTACAGGCTGATGAGAAACTTGTAAAAATCTCAAAGAAAGGTTGCAGATTTTCCTTTAAAAAGGGATTATCCATAGGAAATCAGATAGCACCTACAAAATTAAGAAAAAGCAATACTTCACAAAGCTCGTGGTTAACATTTAAGGGAACATATCATTGCAGTAATTTTACGTGTAAAGCATGCGAATTCCTCAAAGAAGGAAACTTCTTTAGAAGCTCAGTAACAGGGGAAAGTTTTTCTCACAAAACATGCTTAAATTGTAGGGAGACTTATGCTATTTATGTATTAACATGTACCCTATGTGACCTACAATATGTAGGGCTCACAACAAGGGAAGTACATATTAACAACATAAAACAAGGATCCCTGTCCACTCCCTTAGTGCAACATTTTAAATGTCACCATGACAGCAAAATAGGCTCGTTAAAATGGACCATAATTGAAAAGGTATATAAGGATAACAGAGGACAGAGTAGGAATGAAAAACTTGCATTAAGAGAAGCTTTTTGGATCCACAAAATGAAAACTAGGTGGCCCTTGGGCATGAACTCAGAATACGACATAATCAATTTCTGGCAATAAAGGGTCAATTCTAGCTAGTCTATCTATTTATATTTAAACTTCAAATTAAATGTAATCCAAATTTGAATTAATTCTATTCTGGATTAATTGAATAGAATAAACTGGAAACAAAAATAACATAATCAGAAAAATTAAAATACATATAGTCTTGACATGAACTATTTACAAACATGAAACACAAAGGAGTTTTAAAGTCACCCATGAAAAAACTAATATTTGATTGGATATCTTTAGTATAATTGATACAGCAATTATAAACCCTAATAACAAAGTTAAAAGTGTTTATATAACTACAGATTGAAACAATACCATAGGTAGGACTATTATAATATCTAAACTAATATCAGATTTTAGGAAACAGAAAAAAGGAAAAAGGGCATAGAAGAAAGGAAATGCCAAAGAAACAAACTAAATTAAGGGAATAAGAGAAATAAGCTAAATAAACACAATAGCATATCATAGAATATCTGATTAAACAAAGATAAGATAGGGATAAGATACTCATTAAGAGGAGAAACTTAAAGTGTTATTAAGCATATATTTAAAAACAGTGGACACTGATGCCATGCAATGATTAGGTTAGATTATCCAAACATATGTGTATAGCTCAAAGTAGGTTGAAAAAGGGTGTGAGCAAAACAAGCATTTAGCAAGGTATTGATAGGGTAGTTTAAGAGGTGTGTGATTTTGTAATTAACCAATTGGAAATGTGTACACATTTTAAATATTGATCACAGGTAGTGTTCCTACAAGCTATGATTACGGCTATCGCCGAAATGCGTAAGCTGGGACGCTACCTTTGATACACAATAGCTGGGACGCTACCTTTGATACACAATAGCTGGGACGCTACCTTTGATACACAATGCTATGCTAACTTTGGATCTATTTGTTTTATTGCAAATTTGTTGCAAACTGCTTGAAGCGGAATAAAAGCTAAGTTTTACTTTTCACAACTTTTGTCTGGTGCTCCTTCATTAGTTTTTTCTGCTGTACTGAAGTGGAGTGGGTTGGAAGCAGCATCCGCTGCTTCATAAATGGACCTGTATGTCTTTACCTATATTAAATATAACATTGAAAATATTAATGTGGTTTAAAAAACCCACAGTTCCATTCCATCATTCTCCATACATTAATCACCATTTTTAGTAGTTTTTAGTAATCAGTGCTTGTCACTCTATCAATTACTTTAAGGGACAGTGTACACCAATTTCCATATAACTGCATGTAATAGACACAACTATAAAGAAGAATATGCACAGATACTGATCTAAATTCAGTATAAAACCTTCTAAAAACTTACTTAGAAGCTCCCAGTTTAGCACTGCTGATGAGGTTAAGCTGGGATACCTAGTGAAAGGGGCTTGGAAAACAAAAAGAGCAGACACTCTTTCCTCCCCCTTTCCTACATATGAAAAGACATAACATAAACAGGATCCAGCAGTAGTCTATAAATGCACGTATCTGACACTGCGGGGCTTGGTTGAGAAGTCTGAAAATCATCAGAATGTTATTACAAATAAGCAAAACTATACATTGTTACAAAACACTCCCAGATGGGCTATATAAATGGATCATCTGCAAAAAAATTATGGAAAGAAAAATCTAGTGTATAATGTATAAGTACATTTACAATATGCTCAGAAACATGAAATGTACATACAGAAACATAAGACAATGTTTAGCACTCTGCACTATAGTAAAAAATGAATATGTGGGGGACGAAGGATTGATTTGAGTCAAGTGTAATTCCGATGCAGCGGACATGGGGCGATGGGGAAATGGTGATGCCGTCGACAGGGATAGAGAAGTATTTCTAAATATTTATTTATCTGTCTGTCTATATCTATATATACCTGTATATATTCATATAGAAATATAGGTACAGATATATATTTAAAAAAAAAAAAATATATATATATATATATATATATATATATATATATATATAAATACATATTTATAAATCAAAAGAACATTTTTTTTTAACAATATATTTTTATTTTATTGAGATTCACTTTAAGGCATACAATACTGAAATGTCAATACAAAGTATACAGAGAAGTAATTTCAAGACAACGAGTCAATGAAAAAACTAAAACAACAACATCAAGGTTGCAAGACATTTGTAAGATTAAAACTTGTGAATTATGCCTATCCATAAAATATACCCTCTAAAAAGTTATAAGGTCTCTCTTAGACCTCTCTATATTATAGGTAGTATATGAAGTCAAAGAAAGCAATTAAAAACTGTACAAGACCTCTCTAGGGTCTCAATCGGTGAATCTTATTTTCCCTATGTGAAGGGAAGGAGTTAACGCTTATGCAGTTCAACCATCAGTATTTTATCACAATCATGGTACATTCAGGTGATTAGACAAATGTAAGCCCTTATTGAAAAAAAAATAGTAGTAGTATAACAGATCATTAGTCAATCTGTCTGTTTTATCAATATCACCAATGTGTTAGTCACACTTTAAAGACTATCTAGAATTCTTAATCTTTTAGGGTCACCAAAAAGAGGAATGGTTGAAAAAATACAGTGAGTAATCTAAAGGTTTCTATAGGATATATTTTCCTTTGCTTACGACGTAAGCTCATTGGTGTAAGGAGGGGGAGGGTTGGAGACTTGGAGCTAGTAGAAAGGGGCAGAAATAGGGGGCAAAAAAAAATAAATATATATATATATATATATATATATATATTTCTTTTTAAAGGCTGGGCTGGTAAATAATATATATATCATTGTGCAGAGAATTAGAGTATATGCATCACGTTTTGACCGACCATATAATGCATTCAGTTAGCTGTATCTCCCCTCTGGAGTTATGTCACCCCTATATCAATATGGGAAAGGGGTGTGTGCTGTATCTCCCCTCAGGGGTTGCTGTCACCACTGGACGAAGACGGAAAAGGGGTATTGGATATGACCCACTCCCTCTTACAGAGCAGGAAAGGGTGAGGGGAGATATCTTTCTTTTTTTTATCACATACATACCATAGCCCTTGAGGCTCAGGCTATAAAGAGTTATTCCCCTATTACCCTGAGTATATCACAGGATAGGCATGCCTTGGTTTCTAACTCCTATATTAGCAAAAACAAATATGGTTTACAAGATTGGGTTCACCTCCTATAGGTCCAAGGATACTGGCAAAATTTACACAGGATGCCTATATGTAAATATGCGCTCAATAATAAACCTCATTTTATCGTGCCTCAGCAGTGTGATATAGCATAACTATAGTTTTAAATGTTCCTACATACATTACTATCACAGCTCATGTGTAATAAAAAGATATGGTCTCTATAAGATCCTAATATTGGTGTTGAAGGGTTCAGTCTACTAGTGGTCAGTATAATCTGTTACTCATAGCCCTTCGTGAATAGGGGAACTGGACTAGGCCACGATGTCTGTATGGAGATATGCACTCAATAATGGACTATAATCCCTGAAACATAGAAACCTGATAAGACCTCCATAATACATGTTAGTGATTCCTAGGCTGTACTAGTACAAGGTTTATATCTGAAACCTGGGTAATATCAAGCAGTAAGTGCCTGAAGGGTAAATTTGGCTGTATTGTGTAAGCTACTCACTGTATGCTGTCCCGGCCACAGACAGCCCGTTGTACATTGTAAAATGACGCAATACTGCAAACTTCTATGCAACCTAACATTAACCTGAAGCAATATTCATTATAGTCATACTGTATGCAATAACATGGTTTACAATATGGAGAAACCTGTGACTCCAATGAGACTCTATATGGGTTCAGAGAGGGGTATGTAGTTTAAGATTATATATATAAATGATCTGAGATCTTTGCTGGTAGCTGACCTGTTATCTGCAGAGGTAGATCCGGTCACCCAGTTTCTAGCATAAAATACAGGGTAATAAGGATCAAACACCAAGATAGGCTGTGCAGTGTAACCCGTCACTATATACATAGTGCAAGAAAACATGGAAATATACATCATATAATGCACTGAAACAACGAAGCAGAGTGTGTTTTCCCCATAAAACCTAAAGGTCATCAAACAAAGTATAAAGCATTGCATAAAAGGTAAACAGGTCTCTCAGCCCATTCCCTGTCTCCTGCTTAGCGTTCCCATATAAGTGTTACATGACTGAACATTGTTAACCACCAAGTACCTCAACCTAAATTAAATAAAACAATTCAAATAAGGATTATACATTGAGCACATGTTATAAGTTGCTAGTTAACAGAACTAAACTCAAGAAGCTGCTTAACTATTTTGGGAATCTTAAACTACAAGTGTGTCTACTATAATCAAAAAATATTGTCTTTAGATAGGTCTCAGCCTACCCAACACCGGTCCGCCTGCTAGTTTGTAGCAAAATGGTAGTATTAAGAGCGTTCACTGTTCGAGGACCTTCATATGCCTTTATCCACACTGAATCCCCAGTGTTGCGACAAGAGCGCACCGAAAGTAAAATTGTTGCGTCATATCTCTCTTTTCTATACCGGTGTTGGGCGCTGCTTTCTGCGTTCACCTGCCAGACAGGCATTTTTCCAGGCCATAAGCTCTGATTCAATCACCATGGCTTCTGACCGGCAGATCAGGAAATCTAAGGTCTGCTCCCTCGGACCGGTTTCATCCCATGAGGTCAGGTTGGTCAAGATAGATACCATGTGCCTTTTTCCTCGCTCCTGCTTTATGGTGTGTGGCTGTTCTCCCTTAATTGGTGGCAAAGGGACTCCGGTTGGTATCGTCTCAAGTTGCGTGATAGAAAAATGCTCATGTATAAGCCCGAGCATTGCCACTTCAAAGTTCGTGAAGACGGCTTGTAGGCGTTCCAAAATGTCCTCCATGTGTGAGGTTGTGGAGATGGTAATGAAAAAGCCGCAATTACACCGGGCTATCCTTTCACTCCAAACCAGGCTTGTAATTAGGTCAGATGAGAGAGGTAATGGACAGCAGGCTAAACTCTGTCAATTGGAGGCCACTGCCTAGTCGTCAAGTCTTGTGCCACACTGCTATAGGGATCATTCATCAGTTATAAAAAAAAAAAAAAAAAAATTAAAAAAAAAAAAAATTTGCTTTAGAACCCTGTTTTCTGGCCAGAAAAGAGACGGTAATATCTCTGAGACCTTTAGCAGATTTGCCCAATATAAGAATTGCAGAAAAAGGTGAAAATTTGCTCTTGAATTTAGTATATGGTCAGGAGCTCTTTCAAGACACGTCTTCTCAAAAGAACATTTTATCCCATGTGAAGAATATAGGAACGTAAAATATTTATTTTTCACTTCAGGTTAGTGTTGTATGTCTAACGCTTGGTTAGCGCACCAGCTATAGATGTTACATTTTTTAAGTTGTACTCTCAATTGAAGTCTATGGGGAAAAGAAGTTAACACGGTCTCGATATTAGAAAGTCCAACAGTTAGCACACATCGGGTTTAGGTTGCACTCTAACTTTTACTTTCAACTTGTAATATGCAGAATATCCTGCGCGCATTACAAGTTTACTTTCAGCGGTATTAGCGTTCAAGCACGAGCACTAAATACTTCTCCACTTGTAATCTGGCCCTCAGTATATAAACAAAAGGATCAATATCTCCTAAACTGAAATCTTATATGTTGATATCCCCATTCAGAAATGCATAACTGTTTGAGATATACCCCACACTCACTGCAGACGCTACTACAAATATCCTTTAATTTATGAACTACCAGAAAAGGATTTGTCCTCCTCCAGGGTTTGTCACGAGGGACCCTTACTTCTAAAGGTCTCCATTACTTACAGTAACACAATGCTGTGAAGTTTGTTTCCCCTTAATGTATTTATAATTACTAGTTACGAGTTGCAGAAGTATCAAATGTATTGGAAAATGTAAATTTTGTATTTGAAAACTGCAACACTTTGCTCTCAAGAACATGTGCATTCAAATGGACAAAACCTTCAGGAAGAGTCGACCTGCTTATCTTAACTCTCACTATCCACAAAGCCCAATACTTAGGTACTGAAATTACAGTTATGTTTTGTGCTCACTTACACCTAGATTATGAGTTTTGTCTGTAAAGACCCGCGGTGCTAACAAGCCTTTTTTTCCAGCGCACCCTTAAGCCAACGCTGGTATTACGAGTTGTCTGAATGGCTGCGTTAGCCTCAGAAAAGGGAGCGTTGAGCAAATTTTGCTTCCCTTCAACTCTCAATACCAGCATTGCCTATGGTAGCGGTAAGCTGGAAAAATGTGCTCGTGCACGACTTCCCCATAGGAAACAATGGGGCTGAGCTGGCTGAAAAAAAACCTAACACCTGCAAAAAAGCAGTGTTCAGCTCCTAACGCAGCCCCATTGTTTCCTATGGGGAAACACTTTCTAAGTCTACACCTAACACCCTAACATGAACCCCGAGTCTAAACACCCCTAACCTTACACTTATTAACCCCTAATCTGCCGCCCCCGCTATCGCTGACACTTGCATTATACTATTAACCCCTAATCTGCCGCCCTGGACACCGCCGCAACCTACATTATAGCTATGAACCCCTAATCTGCTGTCCCTAACATTGCCGACACCTATATTATATTTATTACCCCCTAATCTGCCCCCCCCCAACCTTGCCGCCACCTATCTACACTTATTAACCCCTAATCTGCCGACCGGACATCGCCGCCACTATAATAAATGCATTAACCCCTAAACCTCTGCACTCCCGCCTCACAAACACTATAATACATTTTATTAACCCCTAATCTGCCCTCCCTAACATCGCCGCCACCTACCTACAATTATTAACCCCTAATCTCCTGCCCCCAACGTCGCCGCTACTATGAAAAAGTACAAATTACTAAATTACAAAAAATAAAAAATATTACAAGAATTTTAATCTAATTACACCTAATCTAAGCCCCCTAATAAAATTAAAAAGCCTCCCAAAATAATAAAATTCCCTACCCTATGCTAAATTATAAAGTAATCAGCTCTTTTACCAGCCCTTAAAAGTGCTTTTTGCGTGGCATTGCCCCAAAGTAATCAGCTCTTTTACCTGTAAAAAAAATACAATCCCCCCCAACATTACAACCCACCACCCACACACCCCTACTCTAAAACCACCCGATCCCCCCTTAAAAAAACCTAACACTACTCCCCTGAAGATCAGCCTACCTTGAGCCATGTTCAGCCAGCCGGCCACCGATGGAACAGAAGAGGACATCCGGACCGGCAGAAGTCTTCATCCTATCCGGGCAGAAGAGGACATCCGGACCAGCAGACATCTTCATCCAGGCGGCATCTTCTATCTTCATCCTTCCGGAGCGGAGCCATCTTCTATCCAGCCGATGCAGAGCCATCCTCTTCTTCCGACGGACTAACGACGAATGAAGGTTCCTTTAAATGACGTCATCCAAGATGGCGTCCCTCGAATTCCGATTGGCTGATAGGATTCTATCAGCCAATCGGAATTAAGGTAGGAAAAATCTGATTGGTTGATTTAATCAGCCAATCAGATTGAAGTTCTATTGGCTCAGTCCCCAGAAACTGACCATATTTATCTAAGTATACTATTGAATTCTGATATCTTAAGGATCTCCCCAATGGCTTACTAGATAGTTAAAAATTAAGGGTCCCATCCACCCTTTCCCCTGACATGTTTCGCCGGTTACTCTGGGGACCTTAGTGTAATTAGTAGGTGATATCTGAGGTTGTACAACCTTAGCCAACAGCAAGCAATATAGCATAACTTTGATTCATGTGTGGTTTCAACCTTAAAAAGTAATTGAACTTGGGTGCTTAGCGTAATTTGCATTACCTAAGAAAGCTTAATAAAAAACCTCTTTCCTGTAATAAACAGTCTTTGATATGCTTATAATTTTAATACGTTAAATCTGTGGCAAGCATTCCCGTTGGTAATGGTAAACAGATAACTTACTCAGCAGTTTACACTAAACAAGGGGCGTGCTACATGGGCATGAATGATTTGGCATTTACCGGAGGTTGTGCAACTTCAACTAACAGTTATTTAACAAAATACTAATGTAACTTCCTAATAGAATAAATATATACAGTAAATTAATTTGTATATTTTTGGTAAATTTAATTACATCAAAGAGTGAAATATAACCTCTTTCCTAATACACTGGTAATAATACGCTAGAAGTTACATATCCTTAATCAGTGCAAAGCTGGTAATGTTTTATTATTTGTTATTTACACTCCCCATTGATGCTTATTATATCAGTGCATTGAGCCAATAGCATGCCTGCTTCAGTTTAGTAAACATTAGTATCCAACAGGTAGCAGTATTGGAAGCTGTAATAGACACAAGAAGCAGCTTAAGTTTATATTTAATAGCCATATTATAACGAGGGGGTTCATCCTTTCCCAATCGTTTGTAGTTGCACCTATATGTATAATACTTTTCATACTGAAGTATAATTAACAATAGCTGAATATTAGGTTACTTCATCCACCTTACTTTTTTTTTTGTTTTAATAATTTTTATTGAGGTAAAAAATAAAATAACAGACATATTTGGTTGCAAGAATAATATACGGACATTAAAAGAGAGAATATCACTCACAAAATGAACAGTTCCATTACAACACAGCCGTGCCAGAATAGTAAAAATAAACCTCACGTATTCTATCTTGTTGCATAAAGAGCATAAGTTAACCTAAAATAATATAGAGCGTAAATGTCAAATTGAGGCCCATAGTAGAGAGAAGCCGTCAAACATAAATCTAGACACAACTGAGTTGCAAAAGTCGTGCACAAATATTAGAGGAGAGCATGTCATTTACAAAATAAACAGTTCTGTTACTTCACAGATATATTGGTAGAAATAAACCTCACATTTTCTATTTTATTGCATGAAAAACATAAATTGTCCCAGAATAATATGGAGCATATATATCAAATTGAGACCCATAATAAAAGAAAACCATCAAACGTAAATCTGAACACAGCAGTGCCTCCTAAAAATGGGGTATCTAAGAAATATTCAAGCACAAGAGGGAGGGGTAACATTACGATAAAGAAATATAAGTAATAAAATGTAAGGAATAATACGGTATATTACAAGGGAAACCATGCATATCATTCTAGGCACACTCACGTGCGCCAGAAAGTAACATATGGGGGGGGGGGGCGAGGAACCAACCACCCAACTATGCAAAAGGGGAGAGAAATATGGTGCTTAACATATGTTTAGATGCTGGAGATTAAAGCATGGTGAACAAAGTAAAAATGACCTCTAAAGAAGTCCACGGCCATGGACTATTCCTAAGATGACATAAAATATTAAGAGGCAGGTGATACTGGTTCAAAACCAAGTTGAAAGTGCAATAACACTATTTCTAAAAAAGTTCAGAGATACACATTAACTCCTGTACGAGTATAATACACAAGGGCAATGCTTTTATGCTATGGAGAGTGCATCCCTGTCGTTAAATATTATAAGCTAATGTTAATTTCAACTCTCTTGGTCCAGTCCTGCCAGCTGGGTATGGGCCCAATACCCAGCGGCAGCTGGCTGTTTCGATAAAAAGAGAGCCTCCATAAATAAAAAGTGCACAAGCCCCACAGGAGCAACTTTACATAGTGTTTAGGGTAATAAAGTTCAAGACAATGAATAATATTAAATAAGCACTTTTGGCATGTGGGTATGATAACAGACTTGACAGGTTATATACGTATAAGACAGATCCCTATGTATAGAATAGCGACCAATAGCAAACTACTAATGCAAAATAAATAAAGGCGTAACAGAAAAGGCCATGAGCTCATACAATTTCAAAGCAAAACTTAGGGTCAACATTATTTACAAAGCAGTTTAAACATAGTACTGACCAGGCTAGATTGCAACAGAAAGTAAATGTACCACGGTTTGTGTGAGCAAGGGTGCACAATGTATCTTATTCCCTTTGCAAGGAATATTTTACAAGAGAGCCTTTCACTGAAAAATATAAAAAGTTAAGCTAAACACATCAGGGATCAAGCAAATTTTCTAAGGAACAATAATGTAAAACATTTAAAACATAAACAATTGCACAAGTCCACATTAGATAGAGTCTTAATTTAGCAATGCTAAGTAATGGATTAATTAGGTTCCAGGGATTAACACACTCAAAAATCAAGCGTAGTGCCTTCATCCAGAATGGAAAGTGTCCTGGTTCACCCATAAATTCCATGTGCACAATTGAGAGTCTAACATGTCAATGAAACACAGCACATACCCAGTATTCAAACAGCATCAGAACGGCTCCAAACAATCACCCATAGAAAGTTCCAATTGCAGAAAGTGGGATATAACACAGCCGTGAAACATAACAGCTGCCCTCCATTCAGCCAATTCCAGAATGGCTCCGACAGTGCAGTAGGGCCAGCCGACACACATATCTTGTATTCAAGCTGTTGTGTAGACCAGTGTAATAGCTCCAACACCTAACAAGGTCAACGCTCCAGGCCCAAGTGCTACAAGAGCCCCATTCATCTCAGGAGCTGAAAGTACAAAAAATACTCTGTTATTCCTCTCAACGAGCGCCTCTAACATACAGTCCAAACTAGGGCGGTCCAAAAGAAGCTTCACCGAAGCAGAGTATAATGAGTTCAGAACAATTATTGCTTCTGCACGATCATCCTCAACGGCTAGCTCACCTGTCCCCATTTATGGTATGTTCCCATGAGTTGCTGCAGCCAGAGGGGTGAAAGCTACCTGTCTGTTGACGGCTTCCACTTGTTTGGCTGCAATTGCATCTGCGCATCTTACTGTATCTGTGACCAAGTCTTTGGTACCATGACAAGAGCTTATATGCACATTGACTTGCTCACAGGTATTATCGGAGGATACAGTGTTCCTAAGAGCCTCCTGGAGAGCTTGCGTGAGGCTGTGGAAGGGGCTGTGAAGGAGCTGCGCCAGCTCTGATTCACACATGGCCACGGCGTTTTGCTCACTGAATCAGACCCCTCTCAATAATCTCCCACACATTCATTAAAGTCGTCCAAGCATGTTCAAATCTTGTTGTAGGCATCCAAAACACAAGATTAGGTAGGAATGCCCATATTTATATAAAGTTTTAGCCAGGAGCCTAACACAAACATGTCTTGGTCCTTGGATGGCTGGCTCCGCCCCCCCATCCACATTACCTTTGAACTCTAATAACCCCTAAAAACAGAAAAGATAGAGGGCACCATATGGTGCAGATCAGGCTGGAAACCAAATCTAAATGGTATAGGTGCTGGTGGAATCTTACTCACGTGATGAAGAGCACAAATGTGCAAAACAGGCAAGCCGGAACCAAAGTGTCATCCGGCAGACACCTAGGCACAGTGCAAGTGACAAGTATCCTTGTCCCAACCAAGGGGAGTCCAAAGATCTTCCTTAGTGCTAAGATGGGTGTCAGGCGATGGTCAATGATGAAAAATACCTTTTCTTTAGGCCTAATGGCAGACTCATATAGCCAAAAGACAAGCAGCAGCGAGATAAAAATGTTTAAAATGTATTTAACAAGTTAAAACCATAGCAATGTGTTTCTCCGTGTCACAGCACAGTTTCATCAGGCTGTATAAAACATTCTCTCAGCTGCAAACATTTATACCTAATCATGACCAATAGGCAAACAGGAAAAATAGCACACCCACAGGATACGGACATAATTTGTCATGGGTATAAATATAACACAAACATATTATTTTATTATATCATTTAGAGGAGAAGTCCCAATCCTTGCAAGGTCTGTATAATCATCCAGATCACAAAATAATATCTATCATAAGTTTAAAATGACTTTGTTATTAGAAGCGCTATTAGTATCAAATAAGGGGGAGTGGTTATGCTAGACACTTTCGTCATCGTTTTAAACAACCAATCAAATGAAGGGGCGTTACTAGATACATAGTATGTATCACCACCATTCATGATGATCAAACCTAATCTTTTACCTACATAAGGGAAGTGAAGTTATTTTATTAATTAAAACGGAAATCCCAATCCTTGCGAGATCTATATGATCTTCCAGAATTGTAAAACAAATTTGTTATTATTAGAAGCGCTATTCATTTGAAATAAAAAAAAGATAGTTGTGCTCAACATTTTCGTCATCAAATTACCAATCAGGAGGGGGTCGTTACTAAATATGTGGTGTGTCAACTATTCATAAACACTGCAAGGCTATATAACAATGATCGTACTATGACCTTTATCTAAATAAGGAGGACCAGAAGTCATCATAAAAACTAGCAATCGTGTGCAATCCCTATACAATCATATTATATATGCGATCGTATTATTGAGAATGAGCCTAAAATAAGAGACAAGTGTTATATAATAAAAGTGAGAAACTAGTAAGTTATCATCATCAATAGTTGTGATTGTGTCATGAAAGAGAAGTGAAAAAATAAAATCCTACATATTCGCAACAAAAATCTCTTAGATAATGAGTTATCAAATGCACAATAGCAAGATATTCCACAAAAGGTAGTGAAAAAAAGTATAAGGTACCACCGTAATTATAGTGACATCACACACAGTCAGAATAGTGAATGGGGGTGTGATCTAGTAAAAAATTAACTAGTAGTTATAACTAATACAAGCACAGGAAGCTAAGGGAGGCCAAGGTAAGCCCTAATGAAGAAATATATATATATAAATGAAGAAAAAAGTAAACAATGTACGTAGCATGGGGAAAAATATCAGATAACCAATCATATTAATGATAATCCACATAAGAGATAAGAAGATGAATAAGGACACAAGATAAAATGACAATAATGTCCAGAAGGATAAACTAAACTATACCCGTTAGAATGATCTAAATACAATAAAAAAACGAAGTGTAAGGGAACAGATATAAATATATATATATACACATACATATAAAGTGGAGCTCAAAAAGCAGCTAAATCCATATTCAGATTGAGACCAAAGGGAAACAGAGTCCTCAGCTTGTAAATCCAATATGTTTCCCTCTGTCTCAATCGATTAAACCTGTTGTAGAAGTGTCATGGGGGAATACTTTCAATAGGGCAGATAGTTAAGGTGTTTAAGGAACCGTCATGGTGAATATTACAATGTCTGGAGACACTGTGGTTCTTAAAGTTATTCTTCATTCCATCTATTTCTGATTATTCTAAAAGTGCGACCCACATATTGTATCCCACAGAAGTTACAAGTTAACAGATAAACAACATATGTGGATATGCAAGATAATTGTTGGTGAATAGTGTAGGTTTTGTTAGTGGTATGCGAAGAGAATAGATTACATCCTGGATTGATATGTTTACACATATTACAATTTCTAAGATGACATCTAGTTATCCCTTTCTTTATTGTAGGCCTCTTTTGCATTGGTGAGCCATTGCTAGAAGTCTTTGGCATTCCTATATCATTTGGCTTGTTCCTATTCTTATGAACCACCACCTTACTAGGTGCTAAGTAGTTTTTTAGGGTGGTGGCTCTTTTAAAAATACATGTAGGTTCAGGAGCTATAAGTTTACCAAGGATAGGATCTCTACATAAAAGCCCCCAATGTTTTCTCATAATGGATTTAATCCTCATGTGGTTTACACTGTATTGTGTGATAAACGTGGAGTTGGCTTTGTAATCGTTATTTATATTATTAGTAGCTTTTGGTTCAAAATAGGACTTACGATCATCAGTTTTCGCACGTTCATACCCAGCATCAATCACATGTTTAGGGTAGCCCTTTTCTAAAAAACGATTCTTAAGAATAATACTCTGTTGTTCGTAATCATGCAAATGGCTACAGTTCCTACGTATTCTTTTCAACTGTCCATATGGTATATTGTTTTTCCATGAGTTATGATGGTTACTCTTATAATTAAGGTAGCTATTACAGTCAACAGACTTAAAATGGGTAGTAGTGATTATTTTGTTGTCTGGAGAGAAATATAAACACAAGTTTTTTGTATATATATATTTATATCTGTTCCCTTACACTTACGCCTAGATTTAGAGTTTTGCGGCCAAAGGGGTGCGTTAGCTACGCGTCTTTTTTTTCTAGCGCTGAAATAGAATGCGAGCTTAATCTGATTGGCTGATTGGATCAGCCAATCTGATTGAACTTGAATCTGATTGGCTGATTCAATCAGCCAATCAGATTTTTCCTACCTTAATTCCGATTGGCTGATAGAATCCTATCAGCCAATCGGAATTCGAGGGACACCATCTTGGATGACATCACTTAAAGGAACCTTCATTCGCCGGGTAGTCGTCGGGGAAGGAGGATGTTCTGCGCTGGAGGTCTTGAAGATGGAGCCGCTCCTTGTCAGATGGATGAAGATAGAAGATGCCGCTTGGATGAAGATGTCTGCCGGTCCGGATGTCCTCTTCTGCCCGGATAGGATGAAGACTTCTGCCGGTCTGGATGTCCTCTTCTGCCCCATCGGATGAAGACCTCGGCCTGGTTGGGTGAAGACGACTCAAGGTAGGGAGATCTTCAGGGGGGTAGTGTTAGGTTTATTTAAGGGGGGTTTGTGTTAGAGTAGGGGTATGTGGGTGGTAGGTTTTAATGTTGGGGGGTGGTATTGTGTTTTTTTTTACAGGCAAAAGAGCTGATTACTTTGGGGCATGCCCCGCAAAAAGCCCTTTTAAGAGCTGGTAATAGAGCTGTTAATGTTTTTAATTTAGATTAGGGCAGGGAATTTTTTTTTATTTTGGGGGGCTTTGTTATTTTATTAGGGGGCTTAGAGTAGGTGTAATTAGCTTAAAATTCTTGTAATCTTTTTTTATTTTTTGTAATTTAGTGTTTGTTTTTTTTGTAATTTAGTTTAGTTTATTTAATTGTATTTAATTGTAGGTACTTGTAGTTAATTTATTTAATTTATTTATTTATTGATAGTGTAGTGTTAGGTTTAATTGTAACTTAGGTTAGGATTTATTTTACAGGTAATTTTGTAATAATTTTAACTAGGTAGCTATTAAATAGTTAATAACTATTTAATTGCTATTGTACCTAGTTAAAATAAATACAAAGTTGCCTGTAAAATAAATATAAATCCTAAAATAGCTACAATATAATTATTCATTATATTGTAGCTATATTAGGGTTTATTTTACAGGTAAGTATTTAGTTTTAGGTGTTAGGGTTAGACTTAGCTTTAGGGGTTACTACATTTATTAGAGTAGCGGCGAGATCCGTTCGGCAGATTAGGGGTTAATAAGTGTAGGTAAGGTAGCGGTGACGTTGGGGGGGCAGATTAGGGGTTAATACTATTTATTATAGGGTTTGCGAGGCGGGAGTGCGGCGGTTTAGGGGTTAATACATTTATTAGAGTAGCGACGAGGTCCAGTTGGCAGATTAGGGGTTAATAAGTGTAGTTAGGTAGCGGCGACGTTGGGGGGGGCAGATTAGGGGTTAATAAATATTATGTAGGTGTCGGCGATGTTAGGGGCAGCAGATTAGTGGTTCATAGGGATAATGTAGGTGGCGGCGGTGTGCGGTCGGCAGATTAGCGGTTAAAAATATTTATTATAGTGGCGGCGATGTGGGGGGACCTCGGTTTAGGGGTACATAGGTAGTTTATGGGTGTTAGTGTACTTTAGAGCACAGTAGTTAAGAGCTTTATAAACCGGCGTTAGCCCAGAAAGCTCTTAACTACTGACTTTTTTCTGCGGCTGGAGTCTTGTCGGTAGAGGGTCTACTGCTCACTTCAGCCAAGACTCTAAATACCGGCGTTAGGAAGATCCCAAAAGATAGGATACGCAATTGACGTAAGGGGATCTGCGGTATGGAAAAGTCGCGGCTTGAAAGTGAGCGTTAGACCCTTACCTGCCTGACTCTAAATACCAGCGGGCGTCCAAAAGCAGCGTTAGGACCCCTTAACGCTGCTTTTGACGGCTACCGCAGAACTCTAAATCTAGGCATTAGATTTTTAATTGTATTTAGATCATTCTCACGGGTATAGTTTAGTTTATCTTTCTGGACATTATTGTCATTTTATCTTGTGTCCCTATTCATCTTCTTATCTCTTAAGTGGATTATCATTAATATGATTGGTTATCTGATATTTTCCCCATGCTACATACATTGTTTACTTTTTTCTTCATTTATATATATATATATATATATATATATATATATATATATATATATATTTCTTCATTAGTGCTTACCTTGGCCTCCCTTAGCCTCCTGTGCTTGTATTAGTTATAATTACTAGTTAATTTTTTACTAGACCACACCCCCATTTACTATTCTGACTGTGTGTGATGTCACTATATTTACAGTGGTACCTTATACTTTTTTCACTACCTATTGTGGTATATCTTGCTATTGTGCATTTGATAACTCATTATCTAAGAGATTTTTGTCGCGAATATTTTATTTTTTCACTTCTCTTTCATGACATGATCACGACTATTGATGATGATAACTTACTAGTTTCTCGCTTTTATTATATCCCACTTGTCTCTTATTTTGGGCTCATTCTCGATAATACGATGGCATATATAATATGATTGTTTTTATGATGATTTCTGGTCCTCCTTATGTAGGTAAAGGGCATAGTACGATCATTTTTATATAGCCTTGCAGTGTTTACGAATGGTTGACACACACCACATATGTAGTAACACCCCCCCCCCCCCCCTCCTGATTGGGTGTCTAATTTGATGACGAAAATGTTGAGCACAGCTATCTTTTTTTTATTTGAAATGAATAGCGCTTCCAATAATAATAAATTTGTTTTACAATTCTGGAAGATCATATAGATCTCGCAAGGATTGTGATTTCCGTTTTAATGAATAAAATAATTTCACTTCCCTTATGTAGGTAAAAGATTAGGTTCGATCATCACTATATTGTTTTTCAGTATTTATGAATGGTGATACATACTATGTATCTAGTAACGCCCCTTCATTTGATTGGTTGTTTAAAACGATGACGAAAGGGTCTAGCATAACCACTCTCCCTTATTTGATACTAATAGCGCTTCTAATAACAAAGTCGTTTTAAACTTATGATAGATATTATTTTGTGATCTGGATGATTATACAGACCTATGTATGTGTTATATTTATACTCAATACAAATTATGTCCGCATTCTGTGGGTGTGTTATTTTACCTGTTTGCCTATTGGTCATGATTAGGTATAAATGTTTGCAGCTGAGAGAATGTTATATACAGCTTGATGAAACCGTGCTGTGACACGGAGAATCTTGTTGCTATGGTTTTAACTTGTTAAATAAATTTTAAACATTTTTATCTCGCTGCTGCTTGTCTTTTGGCTATATGAGTCTGCCATTATTCCTAAAGAAAAGGTTTTTTTCATCATTGACCATCGCCTGACACCCATCTTAGCACTAAGGAAGATCTTTGGACTCCCCTTGGTTGGGACGAGGTTACTTGTCTAGGTGTCTGCCGGACGACACTTTGGTTCCGACTTGCCTGTTTTGCACATTTGTGCTCTTTATCACGTGAGTAAGATTCCACCAGCACCTATACCATTTAGATTTGGTTTCCAGCCTGATCTGCACCATATGGTGCCATCTATCTTTTCTGTTTTAGAAATATCTAATAAAGTTTAATTTTTAATTAGCATACCCATCTCCTGAGATTTACCCAATATACGTGAGAACTAAATGTGTATACTTTTTCTGCAACTAATCCTTAGTTGCAATAGTTAATACAGCTCCTCCTGGAATCAGTGCAGAATTCAAAGATCTAGAGAGTGGAAATAAGAAGGGCGACTCCTAGTGCAGAGTAATAATGGAAAGGTACCCCGTATTCAAATCCCAGGTGTAAGGGTACTCACAATTTGAAGCGCACACGATAGTGCAAGTATCACCTACTGGGTATATTATAGTTGCCCAGTGCACATATTGATCACCAAGGTAGATGCAAAAGATCCCAATATGTCCTTTGTTGATTGGCGTCGAAGGCCGGTGTATTAAAGGAGACTCATGATAATATTTAAAAAAGTAAAAAACTTTATGCGATATCAATTAAAAAGAAAGTAACAATGAATTGTGGTACAATACATAAAAACAAA
Source organism: Bombina bombina (assembly GCF_027579735.1). Taxonomy (NCBI): domain Eukaryota; kingdom Metazoa; phylum Chordata; class Amphibia; order Anura; family Bombinatoridae; genus Bombina; species Bombina bombina. The sequence continues at coordinate 424,117,010 of NC_069499.1, forward strand.
ACAGTATTACACACTACGCGTTTCTTGGCGTGTCCGCCGCACATCGATAAATGCATACGCTGTCGGCATTTATCATTGCACCAGCAGTTCTTGTGAACTGCTTGTGCAATACCGCCCCCTGCAAATTTGCGGCTAATCGGCTGCTAGCAGGGGGTGTCAATCAACCCGATCGTATTCGATCGGGTTGATTTCTGTCCACGGCCTCAGAGCAGGTGGACAAGTTATGGAGCAGCGGTCTTTAGACCGCTGCTTCATAACTTCTGTTTCCGGCGAGCCTGAAGGCTCATGCGGAAACAAGGGCATCAAGCTCCATATGGAGCTTGATAAATCGGCCCCATAGACTGTTGGTGATAATCTTAAAGATAAACTAGAATATACATGTTCTTAAACGGATGGAAAGGTCAAAATTGCAATGTGCATGGGTGCATATCAATTTTAAATAGAAGCATTTCTGCTTCTTGAGAAAGGACCTGGTTTAGGACCGAAACGCATAGACACTACTGATATTATGGCTCAGGTTTCATTGGTAAGCACAATACCTATTTCATTTTTTGGATAGTAGCAATATTGCACTATGTTTCTTATTTCATTTTAGGACATTGAGTGTAACTCCTCACTCAGGATCATTCACTTGAAAGAAAGAAAAAAGATCATTAAAATCTAAAAAAAAACATAACATCATTGCAGATCACTTGACCTTAGGATACCATTATCACTCACTCTAGGATATCACTTCTTTTGGGATCACATAAGGATTATCTTATACTTTAAGAACAGCCACACGGAATAAGTTTTCCATCGACTTACTTTTAGTGACACATATCCTTCACATTTTTTAGGTGTACACCTATTTTTTGTTTAGAGTATTTTTTGTTCACAATTTTTATTGTTTTTTATATTTTTTCCACTTCTCCACATTTTTGTATTTCAACGGATTTTTTCTACACATAATAATTGGATACACATTGGACATTATTTTGGGACATATATATTTTTTGGACATTTTTTACTTTTATTTTGGACTTATTTTGGACTTATCTTGGATTTTTAGTGCATTTAGGATTTTGTGTGTTATAAGACTATCACTATAAATAGTTTTTTTCCACCACTTTGATATTGCTATTAATGTGTAGCTTTTCATAGTATAGCTTCCAATTGTATTTACCTCATCTATTGTGATTTTAGAAGATTTTATATAGAATTATTATTCTTTTAACCATCGTGACTAACTTTTTGTAAAAGGGTTTTTTATGATGATGATCATGTCATATGTGTAATTTGGTTTTATGTCATTTGAATAAATATGTATACATTTTAAATACCATTTGATTCCACCTTCAGCTTATTATCCCCTCTTAGGGGTTAATCTAGTGCTCCCCTATTGCATATTTGTTTCATTATTAGTTCTAGTCACATTTTCAACCAGCTTTTTAGCGCTCCTATATCTTGTCTACAGAATTGGGAAAGCTAATAAAACATGACATTAAAGTGATGGTAAATCCGAGGATTTATAAAATACTAGAATTTACCATCACTAAAAATAAAGTGGACTTTCAGTAATCACTTAGTGAAAAAATGGGTGCTAAACTCACCCTTTCTGTGCCACTGTTCCTCTCTAACGTCAGCGGCTCCAGCCACCCACGACACAGCGCTCTTTACCAATGAGGTGGAAACGGGACTTCATTGAGAGAAGAGTGCTGTGCTGTGGACGGATGCAGGTGATGACTTTAGCTAGGAGCCACGGCACAGAAAGGATGAGTTTAGTACCCTTTTTTTTTACTAAGTGAATACTGAAACTCCTCTTTATTTTTAGTGATGGTAAATCCTAGCGTTATATTAATAACGTTTGTAACCTTTCAACCGTTTGCAATACTTGGACCATTGTATATTCTAGCCAGCTCTACATCACTGCTGGATTATAGAGCAGAAACCACTATCATAAATAACTAGGTAAAAATTAACTTGCCGGTAACATTTTTGGAGCATTGATTTTGAAATGGGTAGGTTTTGTTATACAGTATAATAACAACAGATAACACCTAGCATAAAACAAAATGATTTGGTGGTAGGGGAAGTAATTGATAGATGAAAATGAATCAATACGCATTTACTTGTTATTTTTCTGTTACTTGGGGAAATAACAAAATACTGAATAAAAATCTCTATTTCCAATTGAGTATAAAGCAAAGTCTCATTTTTAATAGGATATTAAACTGATGGGCACAACTGTAAGAGCCTGTCTACTACTCACTCCACATCTTTTTACTGTAAAGCCATCTTTCAACTTAGCTATTCTTGCGCTCTGTGACAGAAGCAGTGCACATCCACAGACCACTGAGACCAGAGACATTAAAAGCTTTTTGACAGCTGTATTGTGCACTTCAGGCTAGCATGCAGGATACAGAGCAGGAGCTTTGCATTTTTGTAGTGGCAGCATTGTTCTATATTATTTATGTGGCCTCTTTTATTTTATGTATGTTATGTAACTTAAACTGTGTATGAAACCTGCAAAAATGTAAATCTTCCATTCTGCAATGTATATGCTAACTTGAAGAACATGACACAGCTGTGAACAGCTGGCAGCATCACTGATCTGTGTTAATCGCTTTTTACCCAGGGTGCAAGAATACATGAGTTTCAAGATGTCTGCACCCAGTATGAAAATGTGGAGCTCTAAAGAATTAAGCTAAAGAATGACATAAGAGGAAAAAACAATAGCGTAGTGTGTGGTAACCATTAATGGTTAATGTCAGTTTAAGGCTGTTCTCTATCACAGTGCTCAGAGCATCATGCATTGTGTATTATGTGTTTAGACGTTGGCTGTTTTATGCAAAATTCGGAGAAAAAAGTGAGGACAGAGAAGATAATTATGAATAAAGCAATATGTACTTGCTATTTTTATGGATACATTACAATCTACTCAAGCCCCCTTATCTTACTACAGATTAGTAATACATGCTAGTTAAAAAATTCCTTTTGGCCCACAAATTGTTTGGTGTTTAGGTATTTGCAGCGATTATCAATATGTCTGTTTGATTTGGCCTTAAATGACATAATAATTGACATTTACTAAAAAGTTATTCCTTAGGACATGGGTTGACACATTTATATTAACCAGCAAGAATATTGAGGAACCAGGCACATTTTAGGAGCACAACAAAAGATGTCTATATAAAATAAATAACTTTTGGAAGCCAGTAGTGTAAAGTGTAGACACATATCTCACTGGCCGCTGGGATTTGACCAGTTTTTTAATTTTAAGACATCAGATTACCCGAACACAACAAGACTCTCATCTTAAAATATCAACTCATTAATGAAATAGGGATTTTTCTCTTAACCTTAATAAATCTCTTTACCACTTGACTAATGCTGTAAAATTATGCATTTACCTTGCTCTGGAATAGTTCAGCAATCACAAGATGCCGGCTTATTAATAAAATCACCAAGCCGATGCTTAATGAGAGATTAACCAGCATGTTGTAGACCACAGGTCTCACCTTACAGCAGGTGAGGAAACCTCAATTACATTCAGATATAGGTAGCTACCTGATTATTATCCTTGCATACAATTTTATTTTAACTTGATCTTGGTTTGACTTTGCTCCTTAGCCGTTTGTTACTTCTCTTACTTTAATTATTGATAAATAGTCAAATGTTTCATATATGGTAGATCAGATATATGTGCAGAACATTGGAATGGGAAATATTTACAGTAAATACATAAGTAAAACCTTTATTAAAAGTGAGTATTGCATAAATATGCTTTTACATGTTTTCATCTACTTAACGGCACAGGGCTCCAATGCACTTATATATATGTCTTATGTGTGTACATATGTGTTTATATGTGTATATATGTCTGTATATACTGTACATATATACACATATATATATATATGTCCATGCCCTTTGGCTACCTTTTTTTTGTAATATATTTTTTTAATAGTGTTATTATGAGTGTAACTATACTTTGTAATGTATTTTTATGTTTTGTGCAACTTTTTAGTCTTGCGATACAGTTTACCAGAGCTCTGAAGTCACAGTAATCATTCTAGCATAAATCCCAGTTGCGCTTAAGCGATTGCGTTTACTTTCAACTCGTAAAATGAGCAGTAGGCCCGACAAGCGCAAACCCTTGCAAACGTTTGCGCTCCACTCGTAATCTAGCCCATAGTGTCTCGATATTGTAACAACTGAAAAGCATACATTGAATGTATATTCAAGTTTGTATTTATGTGTGTGTTTGTATAGATACATGTTTTTTGGGTGTGCATGTTTTTGCATGTATGTGTGTGCATGCATGCGGGTTGTGAATGTGTATTTTTGAGTGTGTGTGTTTGTATACACACATATGTGTGGGTGCTAGTGTTGTAGATGAGAAGAGAGACAGCTGCATAACTTAATATATGTATGTATCTATCTATATATCTTTATGCACACACACATACAGGGCTAGATTACAAGTGAAGCGCTATTTTAATGTGCGCCCTAAAAGGGGCAAATGTGCCCATTTACGGCGCACATTAAGTAACCAGCTATTACAAGTGGCTGGTTAATGCTACCCTGAGCTTGCGGTAGCACTTTGCGCTAAGTGCAATTAACCAGTGTACAGTTGCTATATTAAAATAAAAAATATGAGCATCTTTTTTTTTTTTTAAATAATTGCACAAAGCAGTTATAAGGGGTTAAAGTGAAAAAAAAAAAAACGGCACTGAAAAGTTCCTTTGTATTGCGGTCTATGGGGACTGTGTTATCACTGTAAATATATATTTATATAATTATATACATATATATTTATGAGTTTATTTGTGTATATACCCATACACACATAAATGTATATATATATATATATATATATATATATATTTAATTTGCTACCAATGCTGCATGACTGCGCTAGATTCTCTGCTGTGTCTGACGGCATAAGAACGAGGCTCCCATTGGAGCCTATGGAAGCGCGCTACCATGAGCACAAAGCTTCTGGGCAAATTGTGTGTGCTGGTATTACTGAATGGAGGTCAAATATAGCGCTTGCGAAAGTGCAATTTTGTGCTCGACTCGTACTCTAGCCCACAATCAGATAAATCCATGACTGGTTTAAAACACACAATTCAATATATTTAAGTATGTATTTTTAACAAACAAGATCGGCTGCAGTCTGACAAATGTCTTTCTTACAGTCATATTTATTTTCAATAAAAAGATCAAACACTGATCCCGTTCAAATGCATTTGATCTTCAAAACAAGGGAAGATAATGTAGACAGCAACAGAGAAAAGGGTTTATGTTCAGTAGCATCATATTTTAATACAAGTGAAGTGAAAGGTCCATCAAACCAACATAAATACCATACTGTGACACATTTAAAATCCTGCAATAAATAAACAAGGGAGGAACGTAGATAACAAGAAATAGGTGGAGTTAACTATATAGATTATTCAGAGAAATGTGTTTTAAGCTCTTTATCTGGAATATAGACTACCCCAACATAGGTCTTTAACATTAAAGGGGATATAGATACAATTATTAAAAATTTATTAGAAGATTTAAAGGGACAGAAATCTCAAAATTAATCATGCTTAGTTTACACTTCCCAATTTACTTCTATTATCAAATCTGCTTTGTTTCGTCTATAGAATCCATTTAAGTTTAATTCTTACTTAACTGTCCTTATAAGTGTACTGTGTACTTGTTTCCCCTTTCAATAACAAAACTACATATTAACAGAGATATATTTTTAAATGTAAAATGCTATTTTCTTCAGGAACAAATTTATTATTTTTGAGCTCTGGTTTTCATCAGTAATTTATTGTCATTGTAAAACTATACTACTGTCTTGATAACATTAGAGTTCTAGCATCAGAACAGAAGCGCCGTCAATTTAATTTAAGTATTGTATTGCAGTGACCTGCTTTGATGCGTAACATTTATTCTGCAGACTAAACGATTAAACAGAAATGTATAAACAGACCTACATTAGGCCTATAACCCTATTGATTTAGAGGTGTCTCCTGTCCTTATCATTTGTGATATTTTTTGACTGACATCCTGGACACTATATTCTGTACTCAGAAAACCTGGTACTAAATAATACAGGGATGATTTTTTTTAATCTTTCCATCATGTAATGAGGATAAGTGGCCTTCTGTAAAGGGGATAGGTGGTTTGCTGTAAAGGGGATAGGCGGTCTTCTATAAAGGGGATAGGTGGTCTGCTGTAAAGGGAATTGGTGGTCTGTTGTAAAGGGGATAGGCGGTCTTCTATAAAGGGGATAGGTGGTCTGCTGTAAAGGGGATAGGTGGTGTGCTGTAATGGGATAGGTGGTCTGCTGTAAAGGAAATAGGTGGTCTGCTGTAAAGGGGATAGGTGATCTGCTGTAAAGGGAGTCTGGTGTCTTATCTCTTTTTGTTTTTCTTATATATTTTCTGTCTTTATTTGTCTCCCCCCTTCTGCCTGTTTTCATGCTGACAACTTTGTTCCAGCTCTTTCCCTGCTGTTTTTTTTCTATTGTTTATTTTGTACAATTTTTATCTACTCTACTTGATGTGCTCTTGTTCTCATCAGCTTTCTTTCTCTTAGTTCAAAATTGACATTATTAATTTTCCCATTATATCCCCCTGCTCTCTTCCCTATTGTCACCCTTCTCTCTTCCCTATGATATCACCCTGCTCTCTTTCCTATGTTATCACTCCATTATCTTCCCTATGATATCACTCTATTCTCTTTCCTATGTTTTCACCCTACCCTCTCCCTATGATACCAACCTGCTCTCTTCACTATGCTATCATCACATGTTTTTCCCTATGCCATCACTCTATTCTCTTCCCTATGATATCACCCAATCCTTTTCCCTATGATATCACCCTGCCCTCTCAATATGATATCATCCTGCTATCTTCCCTATGCTATCACCCCATACTCTTCCCTATGATATCACACTGCCCTCTCCCCTATGATTTTAACTTATTATCTTTCATATTATATCACCCCATTCTCTTTCCTATGATATCAACCCATTCTCTTTACTATATCACTTTCCCTCTCCCTATGAATCACCCTGCTCTCTTCCCTATACAGTCACCTCATTATCTTCCCTATGCTATCAGCTCATTCTCTTCCCTATGCTATCACCCGATTCTCTTCCCTATGCTATCAGCTCATTCTCTTCCCTATGCTATCACCCAATTCTCTTCCCTATGCTATTAGCCCATTCTCTTCCCTATCCTATCACCCGATTCTCTTCTCTATGCTATCACCCGATTCTCTTCCCTATGCTATCACCCGATTCTCTTCCCTATGCTATCAGCTCATTCTCTTCCTAATGCTATCACCCGATTCTCTTCCCTATGCTATCAGCTCATTCTCTTCCCTATGCTATCACCCCATTCTCTTTCCCATGCTATCAGCTCATTCTCTTCCCTATGCTATCACCCCATTCTCTTCCCTATGCTATCAGCTCATTCTCTTCCCTATGCTATCACCCGATTCTCTTCCCTATACTATGCTATCACCCCATTTTTCTCCCTATGCTATCAGCTCATTCTCTTCCCTATGCTATCACCCGATTCTCTTCCCTATGCTATCAACCGATTCTCTTCCCTATGCTATCAGCTCATTCTCTTCCCTATGCTATCACCCCAATATCTTCCCTATGCTATCAGCTCATTCTCTTCCCTATGCTATTACCCTGTTCTCTTTCCTATGCTATCACCCCATTCTTCTCCCTATGCTATCAGCTCATTCTCTTCCCTATGCTATCACCCGATTCTCTTCCGTATGCTATCAACCGATTCTCTTCCCTATGCTATCAGCTCATTCTCTTCCCTATGCTATCACCCCAATATCTTCCCTATGCAATCAGCTCATTCTCTTCCCTATGCTATCACCCCATTCTCTTCCCTATGCTATCAGCTCATTCTCTTCCCTATGCTATCACCCCATTCTCTTCCCTATGCTATCAGCTCATTCTCTTCCCTATGCTATCAGCTCATTCTCTTCCTTATGCTATCACCCCATTCTCTTCCCTATGCTATCAGCTCATTCTCTTCCCTATGCTATCACCCCATTCTCTTCCCTATGCTATCAGCTCATTCTCTTCCCTATGCTATCACCCCATTCTATTTCATATACTATCACCCTGCCCTCTCCTATGATAGGACCTTGACCTCTTCCCTATGATATCACCTTGCTAATTTACTCAACAATCTTTTTTTACTGCTGTCTTCCATGTGTACTTCCCTAATTTCTCTCATTACTCTTTTCCTTCCTCTCTAGACACCATAAGCTTCCCAACCCTTTTATATTTCTCTCTTCTGTCCTCCACCCTGATCTATTTATGTTATTTTCTTAGCTTGCTTTCTTCCGTTTTAACACACTTCTACTGTTATCCACTCATTTTTCTCCTAATCCCTTGTCTGTTATTTCTGCCTGTTCATTCTCTTCCTGCTCTCGTTCTTCTCTATTTCACAGCTCACTTTTCTTAAATTTGCTGCTTCACCCCATTCTCTTGTTATCTCACTATACACTTCTACAGTCACCTCCTTTTTCTACTGTCACTCCACTGGTCATTATATATTTGCTCTTCTTTCTAGCTTTCTTGCCTGTCCTACACATTGCCCTATCAGGACCACATTACAATGAGAAGGATCTTGACATCTGAGCAATTAGTTAAGAAGCTCTAGTTTCTCATGATACCAACGCCAGGAAAATTCCTTCCTTTCATTTCCCTACTTCCATCATTTCACTATGAGGATCCTTTGACTCGTTATCTCTTGAGGGTGGCCATGGATAATATATTTTGTGAAACATCTTCTATATAATCTTTTAGATCTTTTTAATATTTATTTAATTATTCTTGAGAATATTTATATATAATTTTCGAATTGCTAATTAAAACCCTTTGACAATGTTTATTACTAACAAACACAGGTGCACACACACAGATACTCACACACACAAATATATATATATATATATATATATATATATATATATATATATATATATGCAGGGAGTGCAGAATTATTAGGCAAGTTGTATTTTTGAGGATTAATTTTATTATTGAACAACAACCATGTTCTCAATGAACCCAAAAAACTCATTAATATCAAAGCTGAATATTTTTGGAAGTAGTTTTTAGTTTGTTTTTAGTTTTAGCTATTTTAGGGGGATATCTGTGTGTGCAGGTGACTATTACTGTGCATAATTATTAGGCAACTTAACAAAAGACAAATATATACGCATTTCAATTATTTATTTTTACCAGTGAAACCAATATAACATCTCAACATTCACAAATATACATTTCTGACATTCAAAAACAAAACAAAAACAAATCAGTGACCAATATAGCCACCTTTCTTTGCAAGGACACTCAAAAGCCTGCCATCCATGGATTCTGTCAGTGTTTTGATCTGTTCACCATCAACATTGCGTGCAGCAGCAACCACAGCCTCCCAGACACTGTTCAGAGAGGTGTATTGTTTTCCCTCCTTGTAAATCTCACATTTGATGATGGACCACAGGTTCTCAATGGGGTTCAGATCAGGTGAACAAGGAGGCCATGTCATTAGATTTTCTTATTTTATACCCTTTCTTGCCAGCCACGCTGTGGAGTACTTGGACGTGTGTGATGGAGCATTGTCCTGCATGAAAATCATGTTTTTCTTGAAGGATGCAGACTTCTTCCTGTACCACTGCTTGAAGAAGGTGTTTTCCAGAAACTGGCAGTAGGACTGGGAGTTGAGTTTGACTCCATCCTCAACCCGAAAAGGCCCCACAAGCTCATCTTTGATGATACCAGCCCAAACCAGTTCTCCACCTCCACCTTGCTGGCGTCTGAGTTGGACTGGAGCTCTCTGCCCTTTACCAATCCAGCCACGGGCCCATCCATCTGGCCCATCAAGACTCACTCTCATTTCATCAGTCCATAAAACCTTAGAAAAATCAGTCTTGAGATATTTCTTGGCCTAGTCTTGACGTTTCAGCTTGTGTGTCTTGTTCAGTGGTGGTCGTCTTTCAGCCTTTCTTACCTTGGCCATGTCTCTGAGTATTGCACAACTTGGGCACTCCAGTGATGTTGCAGCTCTGAAATATGGCCAAACTGGTGGCAAGTGGCATCTTGGCAGCTGCACGCTTGACTTTTCTCAGTTCATGGGCAGTTATTTTGCGCCTTGGTTTTTCCACACGCTTCTTGCGACCCTGTTGACTATTTTAAGTGAAACGCTTGATTGTTCGATGATCACGCTTCAGAAGCTTTGCAATTTTAAGAGTGCTGCATCCCTCTGCAAGATATCTCACTATTTTTGACTTTTCTGAGCCTGTCAAGTCCTTCTTTTGACCCATTTTGCCAAAGGAAAGGAAGTTGCCTAATAATTATGCACACCTGATATAGGGTGTTGATGTCATTAGACCACACCCCTTCTCATTACAGAGATGCACATCACCTAATATGCTTAATTGGTAGTAGGCTTTCGAGCCTATACAGCTTGGAGTAAGACAACATGCATAAAGAGGATGATGTGGTCAAAATACTCATTTGCCTAATAATTCTGCACTCCCTGTATATATATATATATATATATATATATATATATATATATATATATATATATATATATATATATATACATATATATATACAGTAAATACAGTAAATATATATATTTTTACTATTAAAAATTAAAGTATGGAGCCAGCATATAATAACAGAAGTTATATTTAAGAATATGAGATGACTGTAAAATCAAAATAACAATATAAATAACATGTCTCTCATTTGTAGGTTTAAAATATTACACATTCCTGAAGAATACATGTACATTTATACAGTATATACAATATGCAAAACATAAAACATGGGTTCCTTGCATTAGTCCCAGGTGTAAACATTAAAATGATTTGCATTATGCTGCCCTTTTACAAAGCTTCACGATAATTGAAATTACTCTTTCAATATTCAAAACCCTAAGCAGCCCTTCAGAGAACAATCCAAATAATCATGAAAATCACTTGATTTTTAGACAACAGATGTCATTTGAAGCAAAATCAATCTGTTGATTAGGATATTAAAGTGCACAATGTTCTCCAATAACAAAATCATTTCCAGGCTTATTTTAAAATGCGCAAATGATGCTTGTTTTTTATTATATTTTTTACAATTAATACAAACTTGACATTGTCTGTAAGACACTTATTTTTTTTTTTAAAATAATCGTTTTTTTGCTTTTTTTTAATAATATCCCATAGAGTTTTAATTTAAATAATAATAGATTTTTTCGAGTTTAATGTATGCTTCTCAAAATTAAGTATTTTTAAAATTAGCTTTTTGTTTATTTTTGTTTATTTATTGTTTTGTGTGTAAAAAGAAGTAAAAATTACACTTTCACGATTTAGCTAGACCTTAAAATTTAAAACAACTTTTGTATTTCTCTTCATAATCTTTGTTAAAATTCTATTCAATGTAGCAAATATTGTAGCTGTGTCTATAGCAATGTTTGTAAAGTAGCTGTTTTTTTAGCAATGTTTGTAAAGTAGCTGTGTTTTTAGCAATGCTTGTATAGTAGCTGTGTTTTTAGCAATGTTACAATGCTCAAGTTAATGCACATTCCTACCCAGGGCCTACTCAACTATGGGACTGAGTGGGTTCAACTGACCCAGGCAGGACTTGACAAGGGGCAGCACTTGAGTGACTGAGTCTGTCACTGTCAGACCCAGACCACTCATGTACTCTGTTTCCATGAGGGAAGTCACAGGCTCCCAGCAGCATAACTTCATCATGCACAAAGACACAGAACCGGTCAGGGGTGACATTAAAGATGGGAAAAAGCATCCCTTCCCTAACTTCCTCCCAACTTATTGCACCGTTTTGCATAAGTTCTTGTTGCAGGTAGCCTTATTAAGGTCAGTGGTCAGGCTAGTAGTTTGATATGCTAATCAGTAATGTTACTACTGGGGGGGTCATATCATTCTTGGACCCAGGCAGCACAACATCTGGAGCCAGCCCTGTTCTTACCTAGGTATGCTCTTGTGGAAAACAGTTAAGATTCGACAAAGAATACCAAGAAAAAGTAAATTTGATAAAAAAAAGTAAATTGTAATTTTTTTCCTTCAAATTGTATGCTCTACCTAAATCATGAAAATTTAATTTTGACGTCTCGCATATAATAGTACACTTCATGCATTATTCTTTGTCTATGATTGATTGATAATGGGTATTTTAAAGGGACATTATTATATAAAGGGATATTCTTTCTTTTAAGATATAAAAAAAATGGAACTTTTTATTTATTAGGAAAAATTTTTTATAGGAAAACTTTAGCGTTAATTATACTTCATAGGAAAAAATTTGTTTTAAAAAGTGACATGATTTAAAGTCTTTATTAAGATCATTGGGTATTATAGTATTTAATTTGTAGATCCATCCTATTTCTGTTCTTCCTAATATATTATCTCTATAACCACCTCTCCTTTGGGGTTTTATTTTGTTAATACCTTTGAATGTTAATTCTTAATTATTCTTATTGTGTTTTCTCCTAAAATGGTCTGAATTTTAAATTTCTTAATGTACGGCCTACGTACTGTAGGCTACATGTACATTCCAAAAGATAGATAGCATATTTGGAGTTACATTTTATAGTTTCATTAATTTTATACAATTTTATACAATTTTTCAGCACCCTTTTTCTGAAATGCATCCAATACATGTTATTCCACACTTGTAAAAGACATACAAAGTTTTTTTTAATTAACCAATTTTCCTTTTTTTTTTTTATTATACTTTGTATAGCTGCTAGTAAGTATATTACCCTGATTAGGTGCTCTTTTGTATACTATTTGTGTTTTTTTTTTTTGTAAAATATTCACTAAATTTGGATCCCTTTTTAAAATTAGCCAATGTGTCTGAATTGTTTTCTGAATTTTTTTTTTTGTGTGTGTTATATCCAAAAACTATAGGTTCTGTTTAGTTCTGATTTTTTTTCTTTATTTCATAAAGTTCTTTCTTTCTTCATCGCCATTTTGTTTTATAGCTTTATCAATACTTTCCTTATCTTAATCTTTTTCCAAAAATCTTTGTTTTAAACTTCAGCATGGGTTAAGAATATTTCTTTTTCAGTATAATTTCTTCTTAACAACACATCTGTTCCTTGGTATATTTTCTAGCCATTTTAAAAGATGACAACTATTCATATTGATGTAATTGTTAACTTCAATGAGTTTAAAGTAATTGTGTGTCTTAATTTTCCCATTTTCTATCTGTACAGTTAAATATGGGAAATTGATACTTTGTTGATTACATTCCCAAGTAAGTTTAATGTTCCAATCATTGCAATTTAAATGGTTTAAATATTGATATAACTGTCTTGTGATCCTTTTTTATAAAGGATAGGTCATCTATAAATCTGGGATGGAAATCTAGATTGTCAACCCAGCCATGCCCACCATACACATAGGGCTAGATTACAAGTTGTGCAATATTTCTTTTCTGTGATTGCGAAAACACTGCTAACGTTAAGCTTTTGCTAGTTGGGTTGCACTGGTATTACAAGTGCCAAAAAAACATACATTTTTCCACTAGCGGGACAACAGAATGTCGCTGAAAAACCTAATTTATGTTTGCGTGTGAAGGTATGGGTTTGGACCAGCGCCAACATTTCCCCTATGAGCCTAAGGGTGGTGGCACCTAGTAGCCACCGAGGTAGCAAATTGTTTATGTGAATATCCCTTTGGCGCCTATCAAAGGATGGCAGAGGGGAAAATTAAACCAGGATTCCTGGACTGAAAAATATTTTGTGTTAAAACCAATGTGGGAGTATTGGGTAAAATCTCAATGTATAAGAATAGTGTTGTCAAAGGGTTTTAATAAGTTGACAATTTGAAATACAATATACCATAAAAACAAGAAGACATAGGAATAAAATACAAAATGTAAAAATGTAAAAATGTATAAAAAATATATAATATATATATATATATATATATATATATATATATATATATATATATATATATCATGGATCCATGATAAACAACAGCTGTTAAAAAATATATGTAAAAAAATGTTGCAAAGATATTAAATATTGCAAAGATATTAAAAACAATAAATCTATTTTACATTATTATCGCACTGTGCATAGGAGTGAAACAAATAAATTGATGGTGGATGGAAAGAAAGTCCTATTGATTCAATCTATCCTGTGGGGTAATTTGTTAAATAAAGTGCTTGTAATCCTGCGTGTGAATGTCACAAGATAGTGTCCAAATCCTACGTGTGGAAATCAAAAGTTAATAGAGTCCAAATTGTGTGTAGATCCTGTGTTGATCAAAAATACAAAAAATAATAAAAAATAATAATAAAAAATAAAAAATACAAAAAATATATAAAAAATACAATGTCTCACAGTGAAAACAATTAGTGTTTATCCAAAAGCAACACTGAGTGGTCCAAAATAGGTGGTACAAAAAATGTGTGACAAGCGATGAAACTAAAAAATATATAACTCAAAAAAATGCAGTGGAGAAAATGTGACTGTGTGACAGCAAAGGGGTGCTGACAAGGAAGAGTCCTAAAATCCTCAAAGAGTGAACGTCTAAAAGACGAATATCAACCTAAAAGGAAGACAGAAAACAACATGGTGCAATAACGTTTTTAGCATTAAAGAAATATGAAAATAGACTTACCAATCGGTCAACGCGTTTCGGCCCTGGTGCAGGCCTTTATCAAGACTTTATCTGAGTCTTGGACCCAATTTGGACATTTTCACTTAGGGGCGTACTCACTTTTGTTGCCAACGGTTTAGACATTAATGGCTGTGTGTTGAGTTATTTTGAGGGGACAGCAAATTGAAACTGTTATACAGGCTGTACACTCACTGTAGCAAAGTGTAATTTCTTCAGTCTTGTCACATAAAAAGATATAAAATATTTACAAAAATACTTTTGTGAGATACTGTATGTATATATATATATATATATATATATATATATATATATATATATATATATATATATATATATGTATATATATACCTATATATAATCATCTATATATAGGAATAGATATATATTGTACCAGAAATAAAAACAGAAAGAGATATCCACAATATTAATGGATATCAAAGAATGACAGGGCAGCACACAAAAAATCCTTAAACAAAAAGTATTTATTTATACCTCTTCATATACCCTAAACAAACCCCAAAGTGTAAAATAAAAAATACTATACAAAAACAGTATGAGCCTTGATATAGATACAAATATTCTATTATTACAGATGATTTAGAAGCCTAAATTGAGCACATAAGTGTACAAAAAAATATTTTCCAAGGAAGGAAAAACAGCAACAGTTCTCTTATTTGTATCCAGCTTCCAAATTGCTACATGCAATTCCGGTAAAGAGAAACAAACTTGCGTTTAAAATCCTGTGCTTCAATCAACAGCAGAGAATAAATCACACCACTTCAGTCCTCGGAGCACTTAGTGTAAAAACACGCTGACGATATTATTCAAGTGGCAGACCACTGTTAGGTGTAGAACAGTTTGTATCCGCTTTGAACAAATTCAACCCCCAAAATCTCACCGCTCAACTCTTATGGATACCAGTGGCACTTATCCGCTACAACACTCTGCTTGGCGTCTCGTCCTAAACTCCGACGAGAAGTATAGTATTTTTTATTTTACACTTTGTGAGGTTTTAGGGGTTTGTTTAGGGTATATGAAGAGGTATAAATAAATACTTTTTGATTAAGGATTTCTTTTTTTTTTTTTTTTAATAATTTAAGATTATACAGTCACATATAAAATTAAGACTATTTCCTAAGAAAATCCAAAATGAGCATATATAATATAGTGGAACAAGCTATCTGAAACCTCATTTTATTTTTGAAAGCATCTCCCTTTCCTATTGTAATAAGCCACTCACTCACTCATTTCACCCTATATGTTATCTAAAGGGAGTAAGATGTTGAAAATGGTCTCTCTTGGACTAAAGAAAAATTAAAGTAAAATTATCAACTGCTAAACACAATGGAAAAATTGAAAAAAATAATAATACATTCTGTACACACTTCTCACATCTCCATTGTAATGATATCTTTAGATTTGCAATGCGTAGTGTAAGGTAGCAAGTGATAAAGATCAAATGATACAGACGGTCGCACTTGGACCAATATGAGCTTAAGGTATATCAAGAGTCAAATAACAACATAGTTAGTGTGTAACTGAAACAATGATGAACTAATATATATATAAAAATACCAAAGTTAGTTTTAGTTTAGAATAGCGGACCAAAGCCGCTCTCAAAATAACCCAGCCTTACTACTGGGAATATAGGATCACCCCCCAAGAACTATAAATATATCTTTATGAAATAGCTAAATAGGTTTAAAGAATGAAAAATTTACCCTCTTTGGGGCAATATATTAAACAGCGGGATAAAGGCTCAGATGTCCTAGCCCTAAGCACACGCGGTGTTCGTTGCCTTGGCAGTGGGTCCGTAATTCCCTTTGAATGAGATAAGAAGAATATAAAATGTAGACGGGAGCGGGGGCGGAGCGTAGCCGTGCAGGAACATGGCTGCACTTTAACTTTGCTCCGTAACATATTCTCACACACAGGTTCCATTATGGTGATTTGAAGGGCAGCAATAAGCTAAAAAGCAACTAGAGACTCTTATGCCATAAACCTAACTGTCCGGTGACCGGACCAAATGCTTACCAGCTGAAGAACCGCTGAACTTAAACAACGTACTACCACACCTATACTCACTCGGCTGGAAGCTCCGCTTTACAAGAGGCACGCTTGTGCCCTGGATCCAACTTTGGTTCAGCAGCGGGGAGCTAGTGACCCACACTGGTAGACCGCAGCAGCGATTACCGGACTTGAGGCTCAGACAGTCGAACGAAACGCCACATACAGCCGCACGCCATTACAGCTCCCACGTGGCGCGGCCCCACCGGATAAACAAGGTAACACGCAGATACACCTCAGACTACAGCCCAATCCACTGAACACATATACAAGGCAAAACGACCTAAACATTAGCATCGGATCGCAGTGGAAGTCTGAGACCGGCCTTAAGGTAGCTATCTAACTATACCAAACCAGAGACTGAGGCCTACAGACTTAAACCGCTCTCCCTAGACAGATCGCAGCCGCCATCAGAGATAGCAACCTACCTATTTAATGAACTGGTGCTACATTACATTAAGGAACCCTCTCCTTATAAACACCAGTGACTGAAAACTGGCTGTTGGCGAAGGGATAACTCTGTTATATCAATGGCATCAAGGCAGAAACCCAAAGCGGACAAGAAATCATCCACAACAGCTACTACCACCATGTCCTCCTTCTTTCACAAACAGGAGATTGACGCTCTTGACAGTACTAAAGATTCACCACCAACGGACTCACATTTATCACAGGAGCAAGAATCCATACCACAGTCACAACAACTTAGTCTGATACAGAAAACTATTTCACAACTACCCTCTAAGTCTGACCTGGCAGACCTAAAATCATTCATCAAAACAGAAATGTCCTCCCTAAAAAAGAACATCAACGAATTGGGGGCAAGAATAGAGACCCTGGAGGAGGGTCAAGACACCTTAAACACTATGGTTTCCGATGCCAATCATCAAATGGTGAGACAAGACATCACAATGCAAGCACTTCAACTTAAAATTGAAGACCTGGATAACAGGAGCCGTAGGAGCAACTTGAGGATAAGAGGGGTTCCAGAAGAAGTGACACAGGATAACCTTGTCTCATACTTGCTACAACTTTTTGAGTACATTGTCCCTTCCCTCAAACTATCTGAAGCCTCTATGGAACGCGCACACAGAGCGTTGAGACCCATACCAAAACCCCCCAATCCACCAAGAGATATAATCATTAAATTCACCACCTACTTAGACAAGGAGGCAATATGGAAGCAAGTTAGACTACAAAGAGAAATTAAATTCCAGGCCTACAGTATACAAATCTTTCAGGACATTAGCCCCTCAACAATTGAGAGAAGAAAGGGAATAAGATTCATTACCCAAGTCCTGCAAGAGAGGCGAATGAAGTACAGATGGGGATACCCCTTCAGCCTTATAGTACAACAAGAAGGCAAGACTCATATCTACAAAGAACCCGACGACCTAGATGCTTTCTCAAAGGGCCTAAACATCTCCTTTCCACAACCACTCCTTAAAGATCTGGATGCACCTTCTTCAAGTGACCAGTCGAATCCCAAGCCACAACGCTCACAATGGTTTCAAGCTAACAAAAAGAAAAAAATAGATACCACAGCACCCTAGTCTCATGCACACGTTTGGTGCAATAAGTACCCTGACACCCTGAAGAATATCGAGCTCGGACCGAAATGGACCTTGTTTCCCAGGAACTGATAAGTATATTGCTAAAAAGCTAACTGACCTAAAGGGAAATGTACCCTGGGACCTATTTGGAACTGATCTGATTTGGGGTGGGAATAGAACTGTTAAAGTTATTACTTTCTAGATAGACCTAGCTGTTCTCCTCCCCCCTTACCCTCTCCTGCTCGGTGTCTGTATCACATTAACATAAGACCTATGTTGTTTAGAAATGCAGGCTCAAAACTAACCTACTACACCCACGGTGACTGTGATCAGACGCTGAACATGATGCACTACCTGAGAGGTTGGGGGATGAGGATGAGATGGCTTAACGTTGTTGGTTTGAAGTTGATATTATCATGGTTAAAACGTTTAATTATTATATATATGATCCTAACCTCTCTAATGTTGGATATTTCAGTTATCCCCTTTTTACTGAGTGATGTGCTCTGAATGTATCCACATTTCTAGCTCTCTTTCTATAACTGACATGTATATCCATAGCTATAACCCCTGTAGTAAATGACGATAAGAGAATCTAGAATCATGCTAACAGTGTATAATACCCTATTGTTCTATTAGAGGAACCTAGTGATAGATGAGAAATGATACCCCCCTTTATCCAACTACTGTTAATGTTGGTTTTTCCTGAATATTTGACCCCACTGTTTATGTTATTTTATATTTGTGTTTTAAATTTGTTTTTTGAAGTTAATACAATATCACGTGGCCTGATGTTTAGGCCGCGTAAGGGCGCTCCCGGCCCGTCCTGCATCCAGACTCACAAACGCTCAACATCACAAATAGACATTTTAATAACCTCACGACCTACGTCAGACATCCATAAACTAGATAATGGCTAACAGTAGAAGACAACCCCATTCCGGTAATAACTTAAAAATATACTCAATTAACGCAAAAGGACTAAATATACCCTGTAAGAGAACGCTGGCCTCTAAAGATTTCCATAGGCAGGGAGCAGACCTTGTCTTCTTACAGGAGACCCATTTCCGTAAAGGAAAGGAACCTACCACCTTCGCACGCACGTTTGGCACATGCTTTTGGGCATCACATTGCCACAATAAAAAACAAGGGATGGGAATCCTTATTAAGAAAAATATACCCTTTACATCACTACAAACACTTAGAGACAGAGAAGGCAGATACCTCCTCCTAACTGGTCTTCTCTACGGGAGACCTGTAACATTAGTTTCAGTGTATGCCCCTAACACAGCACAACACTCCTTCATGAAGAAAATTAAAAACCTAATTTTAGACCATCAGAAGGGGACACTCATAATGTGTGGAGACTTAAACACAGCACTTAACCCTAGCCTAGACTGCTCATCTCGATACTCCTCCACATCACCTTCACAAATCTCAAAAATTAAGTCGTATCTCGAGAAAATTGTAGCACATGACGTATGGAGAACCTTACACCCTCAGACTAGAGACTATACATATTATTCTTACCCACATGAGATCTATACGAGAATAGACTATGTGTTTGCAGATGTTGGAGGCCTATCACTATTTAACTCGGCCACAATCTCTCCGATCACATGGTCTGACCATGCCTCTATGATATGTACAATGACATGGCCCTCTAAACCTATAAGAGATTTTGTCTGGCGACTTGATGAACATTTATTAACAGAAACTGATGTGATCACCAAACTGACAACCACTCTTACGGAATACTTTGAACATAATACTCAACCTGAGACAAGCATGCACACCCTCTGGGAAGCACACAAGAGTGTCATTAGGGGAGAACTAATGGCCATTAAGGCACAACATAATAAAGCACGAAGAGAGCTCACGATCTCTCTAGTCTCACAAATAGAACAGATGGAAAACTTACATAAAAAAAACCCGACTGACAAAAATCTACTCGAAGAAATTACTGAACACAAACAAAAACTAGCCTCACATCTTGACAAGACACACAAACGACAGGCACTCTACTCCCAACAAAAACACTATGAGGGTTGGAACAAATCAGGCAGACTACTAGCCAGGTACCTCAAACAGAAGACATAC
The DNA here is from genome assembly GCF_027579735.1 of Bombina bombina. Taxonomy (NCBI): domain Eukaryota; kingdom Metazoa; phylum Chordata; class Amphibia; order Anura; family Bombinatoridae; genus Bombina; species Bombina bombina. The sequence continues at coordinate 424,137,412 of NC_069499.1, forward strand.
CAGAGGTACATTATGCAGATTAAAGACAAAAAGAACGTCTCCCATTTCTCCACCCAATCCATATCCAATACATTCAGAAACTTTTTCCAAAAGTTATACAATATACAACCCACCAATCCCAGAAACTTGAACCACAATTTAACTAGATCACAACTAATAGAGGAATATCTCAGCAGACTTAATTTACCACATATTAACGAATTACAAAAAGAACAATTAGAGAACCCCATCTCACTAGCTGAGCTCCAGTTAGCTATGAAACACCTACCCACAGGGAAAGCACCTGGACCAGACGGCTTTAGCCACAAATATTACACCACTTTCCAAGAGATCCTAAATCCATATATGGTACAATACTTCCAATCTATAGACGAGAGTAAATCATTTCCTGACACCGCACTGGTAGCCCATATAACATTAATCCCTAAACCTAACAAACCCCAAGATTTACCTAACAATTATCGCCCCATATCGTTACTGAATACGGACATAAAAATGTTTGCACGGATACTGGCTCATAGATTAAACGGAATCCTCCCTGACCTGATCCATTTGGACCAGGTCGGCTTTGTGCCAGGAAGAGAGGCGAAAGACAACACGGTCAGGGCCTTAAATTTAATACATCATGCTAAGCATAACAACATCTCCTCTGTCCTTTTGTCCACAGACGCCGAAAAGGCCTTTGACCGTGTTGCCTGGGACTTCATGCGAGCCACACTGACCCATATGGGTCTAGGCACAAAGATCCTTACCAGGATCTTCTCCCTATACTCCCAGCCCACCGCGAGAATATTAGTAAATGGTACTCTTTCCCCCCCATTTCAAATTAATAACGGAACACGCCAGGGATGCCCCCTATCCCCACTCCTATTCGCCTGTGTGATTGAAACATTGGCAACCAGGATCAGACAAAACCCCCTGATAACAGGAATTACAATTAAGGAACAGAAATATGTTCTGTCTCTGTTTGCCGATGACATGTTATTCACACTCACCGACCCCGAACGCTCAATTCCTCACTTATTAAACGAATTTAATTCCTTCAAATCCCTGTCCAATTTCGCAATAAACATGTCCAAATCAGAAATATTAAACATAAATATGTCAGGCCCCTCACTACTAGCCACACAAGAGATTTCCCCGTTCACCTGGTGCACTCATTCATTGAAATACTTGGGAGTACACTTGACCTCCTCACAAGAAGATATCTTCCACCTTAACTATATACCTGCTAAACACAATATAATACGTGATCTCTCATCATGGGTATCTAAAAAGCTATCATGGTTAGGTCGCATCGACACGATTAAAATGAATATATTCCCACGTATCTTATACCTACTTCAGACCTTACCAATACCCCTCCCCAAAACATACCTCCCGTCCCTCCAGAAAGCATTCAGCGACTTCATTTGGCGCCGTAGACCGCCCAGAATTAGTAAACAAACAATGCAAACTTCAAAAACACAAGGAGGCCTGGGAGTTCCAAACCTAGCAGCTTACCGTCAAGCTATCTTTCTGCAACGCCTAGTGGATTGGAACATCCATTTCAACCATAAAAGATGGGTACCACTAGAACACTTAATAATGAATAAGCCGCACCTGGGAAGGTTATGTTGGAGCAGCCCACATCTATTCAAATTAATTAGAACAGACAACCCAATGATACAGGAGACCTTTAAGGTTTGGGAACATACAATTAACACAACACACTACATCTCCTCCATACCCTCACCCATGACATCCCTAATTGAAAACGGGGAATTCACGGTAAGGCCCTTCACCACACAATCCACCACAACAACTCTGAACAGAGACCTCGTAGTATATACACTAACCGAAAATGAATCCTTACTCTCACAAAATGAATTAGTAAAAAAGGGACTAAACTGTTTCGCTGACTGGTTCACTTACAGACAGACTGCCCACTTTATCACCACACACCCAGAATATGGGAACATGGTCAGACCTCTAACCTCCTTTGAATCCCTGTGCACTCGCTCTCCCCCCCTGAGACATACATTGTCCATCATCTATAAGATCTTAACTCACACACCCCCAGGACAAACTCCCCCCTATATAGAAAGCTGGGAAAGAGATCTAGGTGTCATTATACTACCCCAAACAAGTAAACTGATGTTCCAAGCTACAAAGAAATCCTCAATCTCATCCTCCATTCTGGAGGTCAATTTTAAACTTTTGCACAGGTGGTATCTCACTCCGAAAAAACTACACCGCCTTTTTAGATCTCAAAGCAATAGATGCTGGCGATGCGGCCATGTAAATAGTGACACTGCCCATATGTGGTGGTGGTGCAATAGTATTCAAAACTTATGGAGGAAAGTCATCTCCGAGATAGAAATCATACTGGATACCCAATTGCCACTTGACCCCCTGATATGGCTTCTGCACAAACCCCCCTCCACTCTCAAATATAAACCATACATACACTTGTTTAAAATTATGACTAACGGAATCAAAGTCCTGATAGCTAAAAATTGGAGAAGTAGAGAAGTTCCATCAGTTACCATGTGGATTAAAAAAGTTTCAGAACTCATAAAATTAGAAGAGTATTACTTCCTTAAAAATGATAAAATGGACTCTTACGCAGAGTTCTCTCATTTGTGGACCACCTACGTCCAAAACGAATGCAAGTAAATCAAGTTAAACTACTAAACCTAAAATAAAGTCATAAGCGTAACATCCAAAATCATAATTTACTGGTAATGGGAATTCATACAATTCGACATCAACTACACAAACATCTGGGGCATGGGCGGACCGGGAGCCCTCACTCTTTTCTTCCTCCTTATTATATCTTTTCCTTTTTTTTCCTTTTTTTTTTTTTTTTTTTTTTTTTTTTTTTCTTTTTTCTCTCTCTTTTATTTTATCCTTTCTTCCTTCTTTCCCCTCTCTTTCCTTTATTAATTATTTCACTATATATGTAAATAAATATCATATCAGTCTTACATACTATCCACAAAACCCACAGTTATTATTGTAAATGGAAAACTGGAGCTGCGCCTCCACCCCCTTGTATCTTTATTTTATATGCACAATAAAAACTGTTTAAAAAAAAAAAAAATATATATTAAACAGCGGGAGAACACCACTTAGAATTGTAATTAGGGGTGGGGGGGGAGGTGCAGATCGGAGCAAAACTATGCTATATCTAGATATAAAATGGCAATGGTACAGTATGCCACCAGGTTGTACGGAGAGCCTTGTGAATCTAATAGATCAAATACTTGGGAGCTAACATAGCTGGCCTCTGGTTCCCAGTTTTACCATATAAGGAGCATCTTTAAATATATTACCAAAACATATCAAGTCTAATTTAAAGTCTATGTAGTATTAAACAGACCCATTTTATACAGGCATACAAGTATAAAGTATAGACAAACCAATAACAAGGAATATATATGAAGAATGATTTTGCCCCCTAGGCATGGGCCCTATACCCAGGGGAAAGTATCTAATGATAGTTGAAAAGCCTTAGTGAAAAGCTTAACGTTCATAGCAAGCTGCTTTCTACTTTAAATAAAGTATGGAATGTGTACATCCCCAAAACCACTATGTACTATTACGAAACCATCTGCAGAATTTTGGTTTATCTAAAATAGCCAATATTCACACAGAACTGAATGCTATAAATATCTATCAACTAGCCTTAAATATACTGTAATAGGGGTAAAAAGTTACATAGACAAGTTTAAGGTATGCAGGGACATGTGACCAATTGTACATTAGGGAAATAAACCCCCCATACCTGTGTGAGAATAATATATTGTAGTATCCAGTATCCTAGACCAATGTTCTAGCAATGTCCACACAGAAGTATAAACCCAGTTAGCCATCCCCAAATGGTACCATAGGTCATTTGATATCATTTATAAAAGCTTTTTGGTAAATAGGGAAATCTCTTGCGTAGAATGTAAGCTCAATATTTACCTGGGGTAATAGATCTGCATGGGGAAGATGTACCTTTAATCAAAATAAGTGCATGAGAACTCATGTTAGAGTTTGCATTTTCACAATAGTAATGTAATATCCCCGAACCCTTCCACCCTATCCCACATATATAGAAGATGCAGTACTGACCTTGAATAGCAAAGTATGAACATACTAAATATTAAACATTCTAATACAGCAATTAACATAACTGGAAGATGCTATGAAAGCTGTGAAAAAATAAACAGACACATGGTCTGAACAAGGTTAATTCTAAAGGATAAGGGGAAACTGGCCCTAGGATAATGACATAAACACTCCCCGGTGCTTAAGTAACATCACAACGGACAATTGAAACATGAGCTGTGGAAATGTTCAAAGTCACCCATATTGCTCCAAAGCATCATCTGCAGGTCGGGCTCCCACACCAGCAACTAATAAAATATAGCAATGTTCAATTTGTAATACTGTGTTTGCCAAAGTCCACCATACCATCCTGAGTCAAGCCGGGGAGTAGAGCATACTATATATCCGAATTTAGCCTATGCCCTCTGGAGTATAGTGACGATGGTGTTTGCCAATTATCTGAACCAGTAACCTGTTTGTTGCCATGTGTTGTGTATGTACAGAGTTAGCTAGAAGGGAGCGGTGTACTTCCCTTTTCAGAAGGGACGATCTGGGGTCCAATAACTGTTGCATCTCCGCCTTATGTGGGATCCATTCCAGTATGGCCACTGTGCTTGATGCTGTTGTAATGTAAACAGCAGGCAAAGGGTCGCACTGGTCTTGTGGTGTGTCGCCTACTACTCCAATACAAGATTTAAGCGGAGGTAATTGTTGCCCTGCTACCGGGGGGCCTTCCAGTAGAAGCCCTGTCCATGTGTTTCCGGACTCCTCGCCCTTAAGTGCGCAGTTAACCGTTCCTCCTAATGCCGACTGTAGTACATCCGAGAGGTCAGAAAAGCAGCTTGCAAGCTGCCGATCTAGATCCTGCAACATGGCAAGGAGTAGTCCTTGAGTCTCCACCATTTTAAGGGTAGCTTCAGGAGCTGTCCTGCAATACCTCGTACTAGTGGAGATAGGCCTCAGGATCACGCCACACATAAAACATCAGCTCCCTCCAGTAAGGATCACTAAGCAGAGTCTAAAGCCCAGAATTTGACTTAGGCAGAATATCTCTCCACTATAAAACAACTAATGGCTGTCCATGCCTGAATTTATCTTAAGTTTTTCCTGCAAATAAGAACTTTATATCATTATGGCCTAGGAGGTCACAGAATACGCGTCTGATTGCCTTGGCTGTTGGCTCTTCCCCCCTGATTAAGGATTTTTTGTGTGCTGCCTTGTCATTCTTTGATATCCATTAATATTGTGGATATCTCTTTCTGTTTTTATTTTTGGTACTTTTAGTATATCACTGCAAGCACCTGATTATAATCCTGTGACAATCATGCACACATCTGTTTTTTAGTTCTTGTTTTTTTTGTTTTATAGATATATATTGTACCAAAATACCATTATATATATATATATATATATATATATATATATATATATATATAAATATGTATTTATGAATAAATAGAACATATTCCACTATGTGAAGAACATTGGAATGTGAAATATTCGTATTTTCTTGTCGGGTTAGCACACATGAGAATATGTGATCCTGTTTGCGAGATAATGGGGTGTTTTTGTTTTGTTTTGTTCTCTATTGACTTCTATGGGGGAATACATTAACGTGCATATGCGATATTGTAAGTTCTGCTCGGGTTAGCACAAGTGTGATAACTTTATTTTTAACTCGTAATACCATTGCAACCCGATGCACACGAAAAGTTTACTTCTAGCGCAATTAGTGCTATAGCGAAATCGCTAAATATCGCCCTACTTGTAATCTAGCCCATTGCATTTTATCTCTTTATTTATTTTTATTGTACATTCCTGGTTCCTGGTATCTTGTGCACTTACTTGGTGTAGCTTTCACCATTTGTTTGTAGTATTGCCAGGGATCAGTAAACCGGCCTGCTTTTAATTACAGCACAGGGAGGTGTTTCATATCTTCTGAATGTTCATTTACTTTTATTTAAAATTATATAACTATTTTGTTTCTTATGTCTCATAGGTTCTAATCCTGCGCAGTCCCAATGTTTTTAATGAGATGCTAAATTATACATTTTTCAATTTCCTTATCACTAGTTTTCGTTATGAAATTTTTGTTCCTACTGAGCTTTTTTAGACTAAGTATTGGACAGAATGATTTTCATCAAAACCTGACCATTGCATTTTTTATTATTATTATTATTATTATTATTATTATTATTGTGAAGATGATAATGATAACTGTATGCTTGAAATTATTGGGATCTGTGTAACATCTTGTCTGTCTTATCATTTCTGGATAAACTTTGTAGTTTGTTGTCAAAATTGTGGGTGCATATGTATAAAATCCATGAAAATGGTTTAATGCCTAATTCATGCCAAATACTAAATAAGATTTTCAATGGACAACAATACTATAAATAAATTTGCATTTAAAAAAAAATCAAGGGGCAAGTGTCAGTGTTACAAATTTAGCCAATAGTGTTGTCAAGGAGTGAGTGACAGACTTTTTTGACAAATCTGGAAGATATCTCTAGAAGCATCTAAGGCACTTGCGTTGGGTTACTATATTTAAGATGTTCCTTGGGCATTAAATAAATAATGGAAAAAGAAAATGCAGATGAGGAGATGATAATAAGAGGAGCTAATTAATAACTTCTTTGGAGTTTGTATATTTTTAGATAAAAATTGATAAGTGTAAATGTATACACTTGGTAGATTTTTATAATCATTAAAGCCTAATATAGATTTGTCAGTTTTGCATTATCAGTGAGACACCAAGTAATTTATCTAATTTGCAATTCTTTGCTTCACAGATTTAACAGACAATATTTTCATCTTAGAAGACTTAATAAATAAATTAGGGGAAAATGAAGTTAAAGCATCGCCAGCACACATTTTATTCACCCATCTGGTGACCATGATTAGCAAGTAAATGCATTAAATAGAAGATGAAACCATTTAGAAGTCCGTACTACTTTGATAGACGGTAAAATTGTTACTTGGTAAAAACAAAAACACATTTGGGACAATTGTATACAGAAGTGTATTGTATACATTTTTTACTTGTAAGATATGAATGTGGCACACACATAAGGCAATAACATTTGAGTAAGAAGTATAATAAAATAAGTATATTGTAGAAAAGGTCCTTTAGATAAAGCAAGACAGCAATAATAGCAAAGAGAGTTGTTAGGAATATATAATTGGGTTCATTTTGACTAATGAGTGGGGGTAAATACTTTCATTTAACTATGTGTTATATGAAGATTAGTAAAAATATGGCAGGACTAAGCACGGTATTGTGATCAATGATTGTTGTGAATGAACTTACGAAAAGCATTCATGATGGATTAAGACCATTTGAGAGAAGGAAAGGGCAAACGTTTTTGTAAAAATTAAAAATAAACTAACCATAAAGGTATAATTTTATAAAAAAAAAAATGTTTTGTAATCTAACTTTGAATTGTAGGTGTTCTCACAGCATACCCTTAGCACTAGATGTCATATGATGTTTTTCCATCTTTCAGTGAAGTAGTGCATATTGATTTTTTCACACTCCAAGATATATTTTATAATGAACATTGAAACACTGAAATCAAAACACATTATACCTTACCACAAGCATTCCATCTCTGTTGTTCAGTCAAGCATATCATTTCTATCCTAGTTTTACACCAGTAAACGCATCTTGAAAATAATTACTCTACAATAGCATCAATATCCAAGTTGTTTCTCAGCCCCTCAGTAATAAACATCTTCCTCCAATTTCATGTCTTTCTATAAGATACATAGGCTAGAGACCTTTAAATGCAGTTGCCTATCTATAAGTCAAGTTTTGTACCTAAGCCTAATCCATTCACTGTATCGTGTAGCAAAATATGTTGGTGCAAAACATATATAAATAATAATAATAATTAAGTATTCATGATAGTAATTCTTTTGTTCAGCTCTTAAAAGATTAATTTGTGGTTTGTGTCAGTAGCACTATAATTATCAAGCACTCAGTGTTTGACATATATGAATTTCAATGGAGCATTTAGAGGTTTATACTGTATTAGACCCCACTGAAGTGAATATGAAATATTAATAGATCTCTGTGCTCCAGTTTCAGTATTTTCTGTCAATTTTGCTGTGCTTTGATGTAGAATTGCTGGAAGTGAACAGGTAGAGATGGTTATGTCAAGGTGTGAAAAATAATTTTATATTTAAAATACATTTTCCATTGTCCAGTAGTTTGAATTAGCATGACATTTAGGCTTGAATTTTTTTTCTGTAGGATACTCATAAGGGGATTTTCAGATAATTTTATAACTAGCAGGCACTCAACTACAACACTTTCCACATTATATTGTATAGTCAAAATAGTTGGCCACTCAACTGGATTGTTGTTAATTGAAGTACTAAATGTTTTTAATGTCCACCAGCCAACCAGATGCATATCTCCAGCCCCATACACTCTAGTTATATTAGGAATGCCAGCTTACTTAGGCCTCTATTTCAAAAGACACAGCATGTGTTTTCATGCACGTTCGCTTTAATCCGTGTTGTATTTTGAAGCATATTCAAAAAGAAAGTCAGGGAAAATACACTGCCAAATCCACACACATGGCAGAGAGTTTTCAATCCCCACTTCAAAAACACTAACAGAGAATTTGGCATGTTTTTTTTATTTTAAGCATTTTTACCAATTTTCAGTATTTTTTTTTATTTTTCTGTAATTTAACTTAAAGGGACTGAATTATCAATCTCCAAACGGAGCTTGATGCCCTGTGTTTCTGGCGAGCTTTCAGTCTCGCTGGAAAAACAAGTTATGAAGCAGCGGTCTACAGACCGCTGCTCCATAAGCTGTCTGCCTGCTCTGAGGCGGACAGACATCGCAAGAAATCAACCCAATGGAATACGATCAGGTTGATTGACACCCCCTTCTAGCAGCCGATTGGCTACGAAACTGCTGGTGCAATTATAAATGCATTTATCGATGTGCAGCAGACATGATCGCAAAAACAGATCATGTCCGCTCGCACCTTCTTAAATAGACCCCATAGTGTCCTTTGTGTGTCTAGAGACAAAAAAGATTTTGGGTAGATTACAAGTGGTGCTCTAACTGTTGCATACATGCAATGAAGCTTTTTTGTGCGCACCGAAATTAGCATGCATATTACAAGTTAAAAGTAAACGCGATCGTGAGAGCACAATAGCATTTTATGCTCATCGTTAGCGCAACTAAAACCCTTGTGTAAAGGGTAGTGCATTAAGACAAAGTTACACTAAACACAACATAAATACATTTATAAATATAGTTACACTCATTTAAACACTATCTAATAAAAATATTCATATAAATATTAAAAATAAGTTTTAAGGGTTAAAAGGTGCATAGTATATACTTTATGGTCCATCCCTTTATGACTACAGTGTACCCACCTTCTGATGGCTACTTCCAGCAGGATAATGCACTATGTCACAAAGCTCAAATCATCTAAAACTGGTTTCTTGAACATGACAGTGAGTTCACTGTACTCCAATGGCCTCCACAGTCACCAGATCTCAATCAAATAGAGCACGTTTGGGATGTGGTGGAACAGGAGATTCGCATCATGGATGTGCAGCCGACAAATCTGCAGAAACTGCGTGATGCTATCATGTCAATATGGACCAAAATCTCTGAGCAATGTATCCAACTCCTTGTTTAATCTATGCCACAAAGAATTAAGGCAGTTCTGAAGGTAAAAGGGGGTCCAACCCAGTACTAGCAAGGTGTACCTAATAAAGTGGCCAGTGAGTGTATATGCATGTGTATATATACAGTGTGTGTATATATATATATATATATATATATATATATATACAGTATATATATATATATATATATATATATATATATATATATATATATATATATATATATAATGGGAGAGTGTGAGACCAGGCGCTCTATTAGATATTCAATATTAAGGTAAGGATCTGGAGTTATATACTATATAATCTACCACAAAAGACTCCAATATAGCTGCAGCCTAAAACTATCTAATGAGCTATAAATGCTCCCTAATGTATAATAGCCCACTATGGATAGAAAATGGAAAAGGAAAGATGGGTGTAGACAGGCACACTATAATCAGAGGAAATATTAAATATATATCGGCTAGATTACAAGTTTTGCGTTATGAGGGGTGCGGTGCTAACTTGCAGGTTATTGTCACCGCTTTCTTACCTACAGCGCTGGTATTACAGGTTTTTATAAACCCGGCGTTAAAAGGCAAGAAGTGAGCGTAGAGCAAAATTGTGCTCCATACCGAAACCCTAATCTGCCGCCCCCAACGTCACCGCCGCCACTATACTAAATGTATTAACCCCTAAATCTAAGTCTAACCCTAACACCCACTAACTTAAATATAATCAAAATAAATCTAAAGAAAACCTAATATTAATAACTAAATAATTCCTATTTAAAACTAAATACTTACCTGTAAAATAAACCCTAAGCTAGCTACAATATAACTAATAGTTACATTGTAGCTAGCTTAGGTTTTATTTTTATTTTACAGGCAAGTTTGTATTTATTTTAACTAGGTAGAATAGTAACTAAATAGTTATTATCTATTTAATAACTATCTAGCTAAAATAAATACAAATTTACCTATAAAATAAAACCTAACCTGTCTTACACTAACACCTACCTTACACTACAATTAAATAAATTGCCTAAATTAAATACAATTAACTAAATTAAATACAAATATCTAAATTACAAAAAAAACACACTAAATTGCACAAAATAAAAAACAAATTGCAAGATAATTAAACTAATTACATCTAATCTAATAGCCCTATCAAAATAAAAAATCCCCCCAAAAAAAAAAAAAAAACCTAGCCTAAACTAAACTACCAATAGCCCTTAAAAGGGCCTTTTGCAGGGCATTGCCCCAAAGAAATCAGCTCTTTTACTTGTAAAAAAAAATACAAACAACCCCCCAACAGTAAAACCCACCACCCACACAACCAACCCCCCAAATAAAACCCTAACTAAAAAAACCTAAGCTCCCCATTGCCCTGAAAAGGGTATTTGTATGGACATTGCCCTTAAAAGGGCATTTAGCTCTATTGCTGCCCAAACCCTAATCTAAAACTAAAACCCACCCAATAAACCCTTAAAAAAACCTAACACTAACCCCCGAAGATCCACTTACAGTTTTGAAGACTGGACATCCATCGTCAATGAAGCTGGGAGAAGTCCTCAATGAAGCCGGGAGAAGTCTTCATCCAAGCCGGGAGAAGTGGTCCTTCAGATGGGCAGAAGTCTTCATCCAGACGGCATCTTCTATCTTCATCCATCCGGCGTGGAGCGGGTCCATCTTCAAGACATCCGGCGCGGAACATCCTCTTCTTATGACAACTCCCGACGAATGAAGGTTCCTTTAAGTGACGTCATCCAAGATGGCGTCCCTTAAATTCCGATTGGCTGATAAAATTTTTGATTTGTCTTACTTCTATTTTCCTTTAGGGGGAGGCTAGTCCTCCAGTCACAGACGACTGGAGAAATTCTAAACCTTAAAGGGACACTGAACCCAAATTGTTTCTTTTGTGATTCAGATAGAGCATGCAATTTTAAGCAACTTTCTAATTTACTCCTATTATCAAATTTTCTTCATTCCCTTGTTATCTTTATTTGAAATGCAAGAATGTAAGTTTAGATGCCAGCCCATTTTTGGTGAACACACTGTGTTGTTCTTGCTGAATGGTGGATAAATTCACCCACCAATAAACAAGTGCTTTCCATGGTCCTGAACCAAAAAAAAGCTTAGATGCCTTCTTTTTCAAATAAAGAAAGCAAAAGAACAAAGAAAAATTGATAGGAGTAAATTAGAAAGTTGCATAAATGTACATGCTCTATCTAAATCATGAAAGAAAGAATTTGGGTTCAGTGTCCCTTTAATGGGTTAATGTACTCGGTAGTGTCTAAGAGCTCACTGCATTCAAGCTTCTGCTGCTACACCCTTTCAGAATGGCTGGGCTCTCTCCCACCCTCCACTGTGAGGTTGGTTTCTACTGCTACCTCTTGTTTATGTATTTTTTTTGTAGCCAATACTGCAGTATTGACATTTTTTGTCAACTCTTAGTTTCAGCAGGCAAAAACTGTTTTTTTAAATGACAAAATAAACAAAAACCACCAGATAGCTCATAGGAGTGCACTGCTACTGATGAGCATATGTACATATTCTTTCTAACAAAAGATACCAAGGGAGCAAAGTACATTTTATACAAAATTTTTTTTTAAAAGTGTCTTAAAATTGCACGCTCTGTCTAAATCATGAATGTTTAATTTTGACTTTCATGCCACTTTAACACACTCCAGCAGGTAAAATAGATAATTGCATACATATTTCAAGGGATACATTTTTACAAAACAATCGCCTAGATTTAGAGTTCTGCGTTAGCCGTCAAAACCAGCGTTAAGGGGTCCTAACGCTGCTTTTTACCACCCGCTGGTATTTAGAGTGAGCCAGGAAAGGGTCTAACGCTCACTTTCCAGCCGCGACTTTTCCATACCGCAGATCCCCTTACGCCAATTGCGTATCCTATCTTTTCAATGGGATCTTCCTAACGCCGGTATTTAGAGTCTTGGCTGAAGTGAGCGTTACACCTCTACCGAAAAAACTCCAGCCGCAGATAAAAGTCAGGAGTTAAGAGCTTTATGGGCTAACGCCGGTTTATAAAGCTCTTAACTACTGTGCTCTAAAGTACACTAACACCCATAAACTACCTATGTACCCCTAAACCGAGGTCCCCCCACATCGACTCCACTCTAATAAAAATTTTTAACCCCTAATCTGCCGACCGCACACCGCCGCCACCTACATTATCCCTATGTACCACTAATCTGCTGCCCCTAACATCGCCGACCCTCTACATAATATTTATTAACCCCTAATCTGCCCCCCCAACGTCGCCGCTACCTTACCTACACTTATTAACCCCTAATCTTCCGACTGGACCTCGCCGCCACTTTAATAATTGTATTAACCCCTAAACCGCCACACTCCAGCCTCGCAAACCCTATAATAAATAGTATTAACCCCTAATCTGCCCTCCCTAACATCGCCGACACCTAACTTCAAGTATTAACCCCTAATCTGCCGACCGGACCTCGCCGCTACTCTAATAAATGTATTAACCCCTAAAGCTAAGTCTAACCCTAACCCTAACACCCCCCTAAATTAAATATAATTTTTATCTAACTAAATAAATTAAATATTATTAACTAAAGTATTCCTATTTAAAACTAAATACTTTCCTGCAAAATAAACCCTAATATAGCTACAATATAACAAATAATTATATTGTAGCTATTTTAGGATTTATATTTATTTTACAGGCAACTTTGTATTTATTTTAACTAGGTACAATAGCTATTAAATAGTTATTAACTATTTAATAGCTACCTAGTTAAAAAAATTACAAAATTACCTGTAAAATAAATCCTAACCTAAGTTACAATTAAACCTAACACTACGCTATCAATAAATAAATTAAACAAATTAACTACAATTACCTACAATTAAATCAACTAAACTAAATTACCAAAAAAAAAATTACAAGAATTTTAAACTAATTACACCTACTCTAAGCCCCCTAAAAAAATATCAAAGCCCCCCAAAATAAAAAAATGCCCTACCCTATTCTAAAATAAAAAGTTAACAGCTCTATTACCTTACCAGCCCTTAAAAGGGCTTTTTGCGGGGCATGCCCCAAAGAAATCAGCTCTTTTGCCTGTAAAAAAAACATACAATACCCCCCCAACATTACAACCCACCACCCATATACCCCTACTCTAACCCACCCAAACCCCCCTTAAAAAACCTAACACTAAGCCCCTGAAGATCTTCCTACCTTGTCTTCACCCAGCTGAGTATCACCGATCCGTCCAGAAGAGGGTCCGAAGTCTTCATCCTAAGGGGGCTTAGAGTAGGTGTAATTAGTTTAAAATTCTTGTAATCTTTTTTTTTTTTTGTAATTTAGTTTAGTTGATTTAATTGTAGGTAATTGTAGTTAATTTATTTAATTTATTTATTGATAGTGTAGTGTTAGGTTTAATTGTAACTTAGGTTAGGATTTATTTTACAGGTAATTTTGTAATTATTTTAACTAGGTAGCTATTAAATAGTTAATAACTATTTAATAGCTATTGTACCTAGTTAAAATAAATACAAAGTTGCCTGTAAAATAAATATAAATCCTAAAATAGCTACAATATAATTATTCGTTATATTGTAGCTATATTAGGGTTTATTTTACAGGTAAGTATTTAGCTTTAAATAGGATTCATTTATTTAATAAGAAATAATTTATTTCATTAGATTAAAATTATATTTAATTTAGGGGGGTGTTAGGGTTAGGGTTAGACTTAGCTTGAGGGGTTAATACATTTATTAGAGTAGCGGCGAGGTCCGGTCGGCAGATTAGGGGTTAATACTTTAAGTTAGGTGTCGGCGATGTTAGGGAGGGCAGATTAGGGGTTAATACTATTTATTATAGGGTTTGCGAGGCTGGAGTGAGGCGGTTTAGGGGTTAATACATTTATTATAGTGGCGGCGAGGTCCGGTCGGCAGATTAGGGGTTAATAAGTGTAGGTAAGGTAGCGGCGACGTTGGGGGGGGCAGATTAGGGGTTAATAAATATAATATAGTGGTCGGCGGTGTTAGGGGCAGCAGATTAGGGGTACATAGGTATAATGTAGGTAGCGGCGGTGTACGGAGCGGCAGATTAGGGGTTAATAATAATATGCAGGGGTCAGCGATAGCGGGGGCGGCAGATTAGGGGTTAATAAGTGTAAAGTTAGGGTTGTTTAGACTCGGGGTTCATGTTAGGGTGTTAGGTGCAGACTTAGGAAGTGTTTCCCCATAGGAAACAATGGGGCTGCGTTAGGAGCTTAACGCTGCTTTTTTGCAGGTGTTAGGTTTTTTTGCAGCTCAAACTGCCCCATTGTTTCCTATGGGGGAATCGTGCACAAGCACGTTTTTCAAGCTGGCCGCTACCGTAAGCAACGCTGGTATTGAGAGTTGAAATGGCGGTAAATATGCCTCTATGCTCCCTTTTTGGAGCCTAACGCATCCCTTCAGAAAACTCTAAATACCAGCGTTATTTAAAAGGTGCTTTACTTGTAATCTAGCCCATTATCATTTAAAGTAACATCCCTTAATAGAATTTCACTATCTTAATAATCTGTTGTAAAGACTGAACAAAAGTAACCATTTAGACAGCTTGCTATTTATCTCCTTCCGTCTATTATCAGTCTTCAGTCTTACTATCCCTCTGTTAGTTTTTCTCGTTTCATTGATATATCTAAAAAAAGGTTTTGTCACCATTTTTTACTGATTGTGCTAATTTATCTTCTGCATCAGCTTTAGTCTTTCTGATTAACTGATTTGTCTTATGTTAGGTTCTCAATTTTTCCCTGTCCTCTTCTGAGCCAGAGTTTGATTTTTTTATGGACTTTTGTCTCAACTGAATGTGCTACTTTCCTTGAAAACCATATTGGTTTCTTTTTCTTTTACAAACAAGCCTAATACAGTGTTTAGTTGCATCTAGAATAACATTTGTTAAAATATTCCCACTATTCTTGTACCCCCGTAATCGGTGCCATCCCTTTTAGAGAATCATTAAAGGGACATGAAACCCAAAAAATTTATTTCATGATTTAGATAGAGAATCCAATTTTAAACAACTTTTCAATATACTTTTATTATTTAATTTGCTTCCTTCTCTTGTTATCCTTTTCTGAAATGTTTATCTAGACAGGCTCGGGTGCAGCAGAGAACCTAGGTTCTAGCTGTTAATTGGTGGCTGCATATATATATATATATATATATATATATATATATTGTGACTGGCTCACCCATGTGTTCAGTTAGAAACCATTAGTGCATTGCTGCTCCTTCAACAAATGATACCAAGAGAATGAAACAGATTAGATAATAGAAGTAAAATAGAAAGTTGTTTAAAATTGTATTCTCTATCTGCCTATGTAAGAAATTTTAGCTGTTCTAAAGTCTAAAACTTTTGTTTTACTATGGTTGCACAGTACCTTTTAACTGAATATTAAAGGGCCATTATACACTCATTTTTTCTTTGCATAAATGTTTGTAGATGATCTATTTATAAAGCCCATAAAGTTTGTTTTTTAAAAAAATGTATAATTTTGCTTATTTTTAAATAACATTTCTCTGATTTTCAGACTCCTAACCAAGCCCCAAAGTTTTATTTGAATACCGTCAGCTACCTTCTCCAGCTTGCTCCTGTTTGTGTAAAGGGTCTTTTCATATGCAAAAGAAGGGGGAGGGGGAGTGTCTTATTTACCACTTGCAGTGGGCTTTCCAGCTACCTTTTCAACAGAGCTAAACTGAAAGCTCTTCTAAGTACGTTTTTAAACCATTTTATACTGGATTTTTATATAGTATCTGTGCATCTTATTCTTTATAGTAGTGTCTATTACATGCAGTTATATGAAAATGAGTGTATACTGTCCCTTTAAGTCCTCACCCACAGACACTTCAGATACTATATCACTGTTTATAAGTGCTAAATCTAATATAGCTCCCAAACGTGTTGGTTTTACTAGTTGTTCAAGAGATTTCCCTTGCAAAGATTTCAGAATATACGTACTTATAATTGATTTAGCAACTGGTATTTCCCAATCTACATCAGGCATATTAAATTCCCCATCATAACCTTGCCCTTCATTGTAATTCTGGCTACTTCATCAATTAATAGTTGATCTGATGCTTCATCTTGTAATGGAGGCCTATATACTACCTCTATTCTAAATACCTGTTTCACTTCAGTTTCTATAGTTGCCCAAACACTTTTTACATTGGCATTGGATTCTACAATTTCAGTTACTTTAATATTTTCTTTTAAGCACATAGCCACCCCCCCTTTTTTCCTACTCTATTTATTTGAAACAAAATGCCACCAAATCCATCTTATTTTGAACCATTATTGCATTAACTTCAGGTAATTTATTTAATAAAAACTGTAAGCATTTGTGTACATTGCACAAAGAACATTTCTAGAATTCTCAGATCCTTTTCCATGGTCAAAACATCTTCTGCTTATATTATTCAAAGTCTTACTTCTAAACATAGTCAAATGTCTGCTTTCTCTCAGACCTGAACATTGTAACGAATATTATTATATGCTGATTTTTCACCACATTGCTGTTCTAATATGTCTGTGCCTGTGAGTGAAACCCTATGGCATAATACATAGAAATCTAACAGTACCATGATTTTGGTGCTTAGATGTTCAGTGATCATTGTGCATGAGGGGAACTGCAAGTTGGCACAATGCTTGCCGTACTTAGCAGTCACAATAAGAAATATAGGCCTAGATTTGGAGTTTGGCGTTAGCCGTGAAAACCAGCGTTAGAGGCTCCTAACGCTGGTTTTAGGCTACCGCCGGTATTTGGAGTAACTCAAAATAGGGTCTAACGCTCACTTTTCATCCGCGACTTTTCCATACCGCAGATCCCCTTACGTAAATTGCGTATCCTATCTTTTCAATGGGATCTTTCTAACTCCGGTATTTAGAGTCGTTTCTGAAGTGAGCGTTAGACATCTAACGACAAAACTCCAGCCGCAGGAAAAAAGTCAGTAGTTAAGAGCTTTCTGGGCTAACGCCGGTTTATAAAGCTCTTAACTACTGTGCTCTAAAGTACACTAACACCCATAAACTACCTATGTACCCCTAAACCGAGGTCCCCCCACATCGCCGACACTCGAATAAAATTTTTTAAACCCCTAATCTGCCGACCGCCACCTACGTTATCCTTATGTACCCCTAATCTGCTGCCCCTAACACCGCCGACCCCTATATTATATTTATTAACCCCTAATCTGCCGCCCACAACGTCGCCCCCACCTGCCTACACTTATTAACCCCTAATCTGCCGAGCGGACCGCACCGCTACTATAATAAAATTATTAACCCCTAATCCGCCTCACTAACCCTATAATAAATAGTATTAACCCCTAATCTGCCCTCCCTAACATCGCCAACACCTAACTTCAATTATTAACCCCTAATCTGACGACCGGAGCTCACCGCTATTCTAATAAATGTATTAACCCCTAAAGCTAAGTCTAACCCTAACACTAACACCCCCTAAGTTAAATATAATTTTAATCTAACAAAATAAATTAACTCTTATTAAATAAATTATTCCTATTTAAAGCTAAATACTTACCTGTAAAATAAATCCTAATATAGCTACAATATAAATTATAATTATATTATAGCTATTTTAGGATTAATATTTATTTTACAGGTAACTTTGTATTTATTTTAACCAGGTACAATAGCTATTAAATAGTTAAGAATTATTTAATAGCTAAAATAGTTAAAATAAATACAAATTTACCTGTAAAAGAAATCCTATCCTAAATTACAATTAAACCTAACACTACACTATCAATACATTAATTAAATAAACTACCTACAATTACCTACAATTAACCTAACACTACACTATCAATAAATTAATTAAATACAATTCCTACAAATAACAACAATTAAATAAACTAGCTAAAGTACAAAAAATAAAAAAGAACTAAGTTACAAAAAATAAAAAAATATTTACAAACATAAGAAAAATATTACAACAATTTTAAACTAATTACACCTACTCTAAGCCCCCTAATAAAATAACAAAGCCCCCCAAAATAAAAAAATGCCCTACCCTATTCTAAAATAACTAAAGTTCAAAGCTCTTTTACCTTACCAGCCCTGAACAGGGCCCTTTGCGGGGCATGCCCCAAGAAGTTCAGCTCTTTTGCCTGTAAAAAAAAAAACATACAATACCCAAGCCCCCCAACATTACAACCCACCACCCACATACCCCTAATCTAACCCAAACCCCCCTTAAATAAAGCTAACACTAAGCCCCTGAAGATCTTCCTACCTTGTCTTCACCTCACCGGGTTCAACGATCTGTCCAGAAGAGCTCCTCCGATGTCCTGATCCAAGCCCAAGCGGGGGGCTGAAGAGGTCCATGATCCGGCTGAAGTCTTCATCCAAGCGGGAGCTGAAGAGGTCCATGATCCGGCTGAAGTCTTCATCCAAGCGGGAGCTGAAGAGGTCCATGATCCGGATGAAGTCTTCTATCAACGGCATCTTCAATCTTCTTTCTTCCGGATCCATCTTGCAGACCTCCAACGCGGAACATCCTCTTCTCCCGACGCCTACTAGCCGAATGACGGTTCCTTTAAGGGACGTCATCCAGGATGGCGTCCCGCGAATTCCGATTGGCTGATAGGATTCTATCAGCCAATCGGAATTAAGGTAGGAATATTCTGATTGGCTGATGGAATCAGCCAATCAGAATCAAGTTCAATCCGATTGGCTGATCCAATCAGCCAATCAGATTGAGCTTGCATTCTATTGGCTGTTCCGATCAGCCAATAGAATGCGAGCTCAATCTGATTGGCTGATTGGATCAGCCAATCGGATTCAACTTGATTCTGATTGGCTGATTCCATCAGCCAATCAGAATATTCCTACCTTAATTCCGATTGGCTGATAGAATCCTATCAGCCAATCGGAATTCGAGGGATGCCATCTTGGATGACGTCCCTTAAAGGACCCGTCATTCGGCTAGTAGGCATCGGGAGAAGAGGATGTTCCGCGTCGGAGGTCTGCAAGATGGATCCGGAAGAAAGAAGATTGAAGATGCCGTTGATAGAAGACTTCATCCGGATCATGGACCTCTTCAGCTCCCGCTTGGATGAAGACTTCAGCCGGATCATGGACCTCTTCAGCTCCCGCTTGGATGAAGACTTCAGCCGGATCATGGACCTCTTCAGCCCCCCGCTTGGGCTTGGATCAGGACATCAGAGGAGCTCTTCAGGACGGATCGGTGAACCTGGCAGGGTGAAGATAAGGTAGGAAGATCTTCAGGGGCTTAGTGTTAGGTTTATTTAAGGGGGGTTTGGGTTAGATTAGGGGTATGTGGGTGGTGGGTTGTAATGTTGGGGGGGGGTATTGTATGTTTTTTTTTTACAGGCAAAAGAGCTGAACTTCTTTGGGGCATGCCCCGCAAAGGGCCCTGTTCAGGGCTGGTAAGGTAAAAGAGCGTTGAACTTTTGTAATTTAGAATAGGGTAGGGCATTTTTTTATTTGTGGGGGGCTTTGTTATTTTATTAGGGGGCTTAGAGTAGGTGTAATTAGTTTAAAATTGTTGTAATATTTTTCTTATGTTTGTAAATATTTTTTTATTTTTTGTAACTTAGTTCTTTTTTATTTTTTGTACTTTAGCTAGTTTATTTAATTGTATTTATTTGTAGGAATTGTATTTAATTAATTTATTGATAGTGTAGTGTTAGGTTAATTGTAGGTAATTGTAGGTAGTTTATTTAATTAATTTATTGATAGTGTAGTGTTAGGTTTAATTTTAACTTAGGTTAGGATTTATTTTACAGGTAAATTTGTAATTATTTTAACTATTTTAGCTATTAAATAGTTCTTAACTGTTTAATAGCTATTGTACCTGGTTAAAATAAATACAAAGTTACCTGTAAAATAAATATAAATCCTAAAATAGCTATAATATAATTATAATTTATATTGTAGCTATATTAGGATTTATTTTACAGGTAAGTATTTAGCTTTAAATAGGAATAATTTATTTAATAAGAGTTAATTAATTTCGTTAGATGTAAATTATATTTAAGTTAGGGGGGTGTTAGTGTTAGGGTTAGACTTAACTTTAGGGGTTAATACATTTATTAGAATAGCGGTGAGCTCCAGTCGGCAGATTAGGGGTTAATAATTGAAGTTAGGTGTCGGCGATGTTAGGGAGGGCAGATTAGGGGTTAATACTATTTATTATAGGGTTAGTGAGGCGGATTAGGGGTTAATAACTTTATTATAGTAGCGCTCAGGTCCGGTCGGCAGATTAGGGGTTAATAAGTGTAGGCAGGTGGAGGCGACGTTGTGGGGGGGCAGATTAGGGGTTAATAAATATAATATAGGGGTCGGCGATGTTAGGGCAGCAGATTAGGGGTACATAGGGATAATGTAAGTAGCGGCGGTTTACGGAGCGGCAGATAAGGGGTTAATAATAATATGCAGGGGTCAGCGATAGCGGGGGCGGCAGATCAGGGGTTAATAAGTGTAAGGTTAGGGGTGTTTAGACTCGGGGTACATGTTAGAGTGTTAGGTGCAGACTTAGGAAGTGTTACCGCATAGCAAACAATGGGGCTGCGTTAGGAGCTGAACGCGGCTTTTTTGCAGGTGTTAGGTTTTTTTTCAGCTCAAACAGCTCCATTGTTTCCTATGGGGGAATCGTGCACGAGCACATTTTTGAGGCTGGCTGCTTGCGTAAGCAACTCTGGTATCGAGAGTTGAAGCTGCGTTAAAAATGCTCTACGCTCCTTTTTTGGAGCCTAACGCAGCCTTTATGTGGACTCTCAATACCAAAGTTATTTTTATGGTGCGGCCAGAAAAAAGCCGGCGTTAGTTTTTCGGGTCGTTACCGACAAAACTCCAAATCTAGCCGATAGGTTTTCCCATATTGTATAAGCAGAGATGTGTGTTAATTTGGAACACATGATTCATTTACCAGTATATGAAAGAAACTGCTGAGATGATACATTTCCTTTTAATACAACATACAATGGTTTTAATTAAAAACTACTGCCCCCATCTTTAAACATGAAAAGGAACATATTACATAAGTCTTGTTGTCTTGGTAACCTTTCAAGTAGCAATAGCTTAAAATGGATTACATATTCTAAAGTTAGCATAGCTCATTTAATCACATTTGTCACATTTCTATCTCTTTCCTTCCTCAATTTCATGCATCTACAGTGTCTAATTCAGAATTGTTTTAGATAATTAGCACATGTTTTTTTTTTTTAACACATTAAAATATTTATTTATTTTTGCCTTTAGATGTTCAATTAAATAACCTTTAGACGTTCAATTAACCCCTTAATGACCACAATGTACCCTGTATGTCACTGGTCGTTAAGGGTTTTTTCAGGACATAATAGCACAAGTCTAGCAAGAACACGCTATTAATGCCCTCCCTCCAGCAGGCTTTGTGGAATAGAGCAGTCTCAACGCTGGTGGCAAGACTGCGCTATAAAAAAGCCACGTCCCAAAAAAAGGCCAGCGACATACAGGGTACGTCGCTGTTCCTTAAGGGGTTAAATAATGGTCTGAAATGGTAAATGTATGTTTTAGTCAAGCAACTAATAATGGCTTCTTGGTAAATATGGTTAAGTGGACATTGTGATGTAGAAATAAAATAGAGTATTTTAGTTTTAAAGAAAATCCTTCTTTTACTGCATATTTTATCACACAAAAAAGGTTAAATACATTACCCTAGTTGTGCACGTGTGCCCTTGTACTAGTCCAAAAAAGGTTCTAACACTATGGAGTATTAACGTATACTATGCATCCCTGTAATCTATGTTACCATAGTGATAACATGCAGATTTTAGCAGTATGTGACACTTCATTCAATGGAGGGGGGTTCCTTCTTTCTATGAGGGCCTCATTCCCCTTTATCTAAATGAGAGGAGGGATATGGGCTCTGTAATAGCCCCGCTATTCCTCCAAAAAAAATATCTTGAGGCCATTAGGGCAGGAAATCAACTGGAATCTAGGTGGACACATCTTCTTATTTGAAAGAGGAGCTTCATTAATAAATACACAAAACTAAATATACATTTAGCAGTCATACAAACTGGTGGTGCATTTTTTTGCAATGTGATTCATGCACCCTAGTCCTTTTTTTAAATGTTGTTACACATATTATTCTTTAAAGCTTCTTTTTTGAGGAAAGTGGTTTAACATTTTGTGCTCTATCTGAATTCTGAAAGTTTAATTTTGACTTTTAGTCTCCCTTTAAAAATATATTCATGCTTTTTTTCAATGCATTCCATGCACTGGAGATGGCTGCTGGCAGTTGCATAATGATTTACTGTTTTTACAGATTGCAATATATCAAGTTGGTTGCAAAGAAAAAAAAAAGAAAAAACTGCTTAAGTTAGAGTCCATTGCCACATTTAGGGGCCAAATTTTCAAGCTCCGAACGAATTTATTAATGTGTCTGCTCGCACATTAATAAATTGGCCCCTTAGACTCATGTTGACTCCATTGGGCTATGAGTGAGTTTATATAGATAATGGAATGGCAATGTGCTTGTGTATTGGCTACCATATAGATTAGGATTCCTTTTCCACAGAGAATGGTTAAGGAAATTGTATTATTGAGTGAGTATGTGTGCTGTTCAAAAAGTATTAATTTATCAACAAATTGACGTCAGTCCTTTTGCCTTATTTGACATGTCTTTAAAGTGAAGGTCCATTTTGATGAATTAGTGCCCGGTTTTTAATAAACCTATTAAAAACAAGGGCACTTTAATTCATCAAAATTGACATTTAACTGTTTTCTTCAAAAACGTACCTTTTAATCCTGAATGCCGCTCCAGCGATTCCCCTGGCCGTCGGAAGCCTCTGCAGACATCAGAAATGATGAATCAGGCTTCCTCCAATCACAGCTCCCCCCCCCCCCCCGGGGGATTCTTGGCCTGATGCAATGCTGTGATTGGAGGAAGCCGGATTCGTCATTTTGGACCAGGGAAGACGGCTTGCGATGGGCGGAGGAAGTGCTGGAGCGGCTACCAGGATTAAAAGATAAGTTTTTGAAGAAAACAGTGAAATGTCAATTTTGATGAATTAAAGTGCCCTTGTTTTTAATTGGTTTATTAAAAAACGGGCACTAATTTATCAAAATGGACCTTCACTTTAAAAGAGCACTGTTTCTTGGGTACTGACAAAGGGTTAGTTGGAATGCCAACTGCTACAAGACACCAGGGTACTTTTTTCTAACTTCCCCAAGAGCGTGTTGTTGTAATGATAAACTGTATTGACATCAAAATGTTGTGTGTGCTCTGACATTCTGACAGGAATGTGTGAAGTAAGCATATACTATACCATATTTATCAATATATTTACATCAATCCCTGTTTCTTATGTGAGATGTATTTAAAGGATGAACATGGGAGTATGTTGGAATGCCAACTACTACGAGAGGGGCTCAAGGTACTTTTTGCTAACTTCCCCAAGAGTGTGTTGTTGTAATGATCATTCTTGTGTTGTTCTTCTGACAGGAATGTGTGGAGTGAGCATATACAATACTACACCTTGACATTAATTGGTTTCCTGTACATATTGTGGTTTATTGAGATATTTTCAAAATATTATCATTATATTTTATTTGTAGAGTACCAACAGATTCTGCAGCACTATAAACATGGATCTAATATGCAAGGTGACAATCATGGGAGACAAAGGTATAGAGGGCCCTGTCAAGAGTTGCACTGTTGTAGATCAGCTCTCATGAAGGTGATCTACAAAGCAGCTGGGCTTATAGGATAACATGCTAAAGGGTTCAATGGGATGACAAAAAGAGGAAAGGAACTAAGATAATAAATGTTAGTGTATATAGTATGTATACCTGAACAGTCTTTGAAAACTAGAGGAGAGTCTTGTGGAGCGAGGCAGAGAGTTCCACAAGATAGGGGCCTATCTGGAGAAGTTTTGTAGATGGGAATGTGAGGAGGTAACAGAGGAGGAGAGAAGGAGGTCATGAGCAGAGCGAAGGAGACGAGAGGGAGAGTATCTGGAGATGAGGTCGGACATATGGGGGAGCAGTGTTTCTAAGAGCCTTGAATTTCAGTGTCAGGATTTTGTGTTTTATTCTTGAGGTTAGAAAAAGCCAATGATGGGATTGGCAGAGAGGTACAGCAAATGAGGTGCGACGTGTAAGGAAGATCGGCCTGGCAGAGGCATTTATTATGGATTGTAAGGGAAATAGTTAGCAGCTTGGGAGGCCAGAGAGGATGGAGTTGCAATAATCAAGGTGTGAAATGATTATAGAGTGGATTAAAGTCTTAGTTGTATCTTATGTAAGGATGTGGCAAATTTCGGAGATGATTTTAAGGTGGCGGCAGCAAGAATTGGCCTGTTTTTAGGATTTCTATTCACCTTTCATTTGTACTTGAGCAAATAACAAAAGACATTCACTATTGAATCTATTTAAAATAAGCAATTTTTTCATACATGAGCAGTAATGGCATTGATTTTATTGTCTTTACGTCAGTCAGTATTTGAAGGTTGCCTTGTAGTATTGCAGCGTCTATGAATTTCTTGGAATGTCTTATTCGTTAAATAAGAAACCAAGACTTTTTAACTACATACAAGATGAGTAAAACCTTGAGCCAAGGAAAATAACCAAGACTGCTGACAATGAGATTACTATTTTGTGAATAATAATTGCCTCTTTAAGTCATGTTTAAAATTAAGTGTTTAAAAAAGATATTGTCTGAGTTAAAGGGTCATTTAATACCAGTGCAATTAGGTTCTTTTAAACCGTACTAAAATGTATTTTTGCATAAAAGATTATGCATCTATAATAATCTTTTTATACTACAGCTCAAGTCTATGATTGCAATGTGATGTGTGTTGCTATATTTCCTGAGTAAATGAACAAAATGTATCAATGTTAAAGGAAAAGTGATGTTAAATGTAAGCAGATTTGATAGATTTTTTTAAAAACATGTTTATTCATAAACATAGACTAGTTTGCAGTTTTATACCAATACGCATGCCCTGTTAAATAATTTTTTCCATGTCCACTTAGATTTAAATATAAGTATACACTTATATGAGGTGTTTTTAAATCATACTGATTAAAAAAAAAAAAAAAAAGTGCAACTTAAAGGGACACTGAACCCAAATTTTTTCTTTTGTGTATCAGATAGAGTATACCATTTTAAGCAGCTTTCTTATTTACTCATATCATCAATTTTTATTTGTTCTCTTGCTATCTTTATTTTAAAAAGAAGGCATCTAAGCTATTTTTTTTGGGTTTAGTACTCTGGACAGCACTTTTTTTATTGGTAGATGAATTTATCCACCAGTCAGCAAGAACAACCCAGGTTGTTCACCAAAAATGGGCCGGCATCTAAACTTACATTCTAGCATTCCAAATAAAGATACCAAGAGAATAAAGAACATTTGATAATAGGAGTAAATTAGAAAGTTTCTTAAAAGTTCATGCTCTATCTGAATCACAAAAGAAAAAAATTGGGTTCAGTGTCCCTTTAACAAATTTCTTACTTGAAGTTTCACAAGATTTCTACTCAGTGCTCTAGATTCTATATAACCTGTATTAATATTTAATGGAAAAACATGCCCCAACATTGTAACTTGAATTTTGCAGAATTTATAGCATTTAATCACAGCTATGAGTTGTTAGTTAAGCTCCATTAAAATCAATGGAGAGCCATATATTTTGTATCTAGGATGGCAACCCCTAATTGTAACCTGGTTCACTAGAAGTTAGGCTGACCATATGCCGCTTAAAAAGGGACACATATGAAAAATACTATGTCAGGCTGTTTTCAGGGCTGTTTAAAGAAATGTTTTGTATAAGAACCTGACATATGTATTTTTCATATGTGTTCTTTCTTAAAACCGGCAATATGGTCAGCCTAACTAGAAGGTGCATAGAAAGAGTTCTACTATAAAGCACACCGGCATCACAAAGACAAATTCAAAACACTACAGAACAATCTAATTTAAAAATAAAAAAAACCAGTCGGACCTAAAAAACAGTTTAAAGAGAAATAATACAGGGAGTGCAGAATTATTAGGCAAATGAGTAATTTGACCACATCAATCCTCTTTATGCATGTTGTCTTACTCCAAGCTGTATAGGCTCGAAAGCCTACTACCTAATTAAAACATATTAGGTGATGGGCATCTCTGTAATGAGAAGGGGTGTGGTCTAATGACATCAACACCCTATATCAGGTGTGCATAATTATTAGGCAACTTCCTTTCCTTTGGCAAAATGGGTCAAAAGAAGGACTTGACAGGCTCAGAAAAGTCAAAAAATAGTGAGATATCTTGCAGAGGGATGCAGCACTCTTAAAATTGCAAAGCTTCTGAAGCATGATCATCGAACAATCAAGCGTTTCATTTCAAAATAGTCAACAGGGTCGCAAGAAGCGTGTGGAAAAACCAAGGCGCAAAATAACTGCCCATGAACTGAGAAAAGTCAAGCGTGCAGCTACCAAGATGCCACTTGCCACCAGTTTGGCCATACTTCAGAGCTGCAACATCACTGGAGTGCCCAAAGCACAAGGTGTGCAATAATCAGAGACTGGCCAAGGTAAGAAAGGCTGAAAGACGACCACCACTGAACAAGACACACAAGCTGAAATGTCAAGACTGGGCCAAGAAATATCTCAAGACTGATTTTTCTAAGGTTTTATGGACTGATGAAATGAGAGTGAGTCTTGATGGGCCAGATGGATGGGCCCGTGGCTGGATTGGTAAAGGGCAGAGAGCTCCAGTCCGACTCAGACGCCAGCAAGGTGGAGGTGGAGTACTGGTTTGGGCTGGTATCATCAAAGGCCTTTTCGGGTTGAGGATGGAGTCAAGCTCAACTCCCAGTCCTACTGCCAGTTTCTGGAAGGACACCTTCTTCAAGCAGTGGTACAGGAAGAAGTCTGCATCCTTCAAGAAAAACATGATTTTATAGCAGGACAATGCTCCATCACACGCGTCCAAGTACTCCACAGCGGTGGCTGGCAAGAAAGGGTATAAAAGAAGAAAATCTAATGACATGGCCTCCCTTGTTCACCTGATCTGAACCCCATTGAGAACCTGTGGTCCATCATCAAATGTGAGATTTACAAGGAGTGGAAACAGTACACCTCTCTGAACAGTGTCCCTGGGAGGCTGTGGTTGCTGCTGCACCGCAATGTTGATGGTGAACAGATCAAAACACTGACAGAATCCATGGATGGCAGGCTTTTGAGTGTCCCTTGCAAAGAAAGGTGGCTATATTGGTCACTGATTTGTTTTTGTTTTGTTTTTGAATGTCAGAAAATGTATATTTGTGAATGTTGAGATGTTATATTGGTTTCACTGGTAAAAATAAATAATTGAAATGGGTATATATTTGTTTTTTGTTAAGTTGCCTAATAATTATGCACAGTAATAGTCACCTGCACACACAGATATCCCCCTAAAATAGCTATAACTAAAAACAAACTAAAAACTACTTCCAAAACTATTCAGCTTTGATATTAATGAGTTTTTTGGGTTCATTGAGAATATGGTTGTTGTTCAATAATACAATTAATCCTCAAAAATACAACTTGCCTAATAATTCTGCACTCCCTGTACAATCGAGACAACTTCATCAGCTTTGAAATAGACGCCCTCGAGACTGGATACTTTACAGGTGCAATTAAGGTTGTCAGGTGTCCAGTACCAGTATTTAACTGGACAGTCCAGTATTTAAGCAGGTTGTTGAGTAAAATCTTCACAAAAAATACTGGACAAGAGTGGGGGCAACGGTATATATTTTGTTTTTTTGCAGGGGCATTGTGACCCCACCTCCAATCATGCCCTGTGACCTAAAGGTTGTCCAATATTTGTGTGGAGGACAGAAGTGATTTCATTATGCATGGCCAGTTATTCTCTATATGAAGAGATAAAAGCTAATTAGGCATGGTGTTTATTATTTTATAATTAAAGGGGCAGTGTACTGTAAAATTGGTGTTCCCTTAATGTGTTTCCAATAAACTGTTATACCAGTTGTAGAATATAAAATAGCTATATATGAACAATTTAATACAGTCCAGCAGGTAAAATAGATCATAAAGCATACCCTTAACGAGGATACATTTTTAAAGTGCACTATATCTTTAAATAATAGAATGATTTTAGAGGCATTGCTGGGTTAAAAAGAGAATGGGGTTTCAGGTCATGTTTGAAATTAATGGTCCGAACCCCAAATTCTCCACAGGCCCCACAATTTTTTTTTCTCTCACAAATTAACAATTAACACTATATAACTAGGGTTGCAACCTGTCCGGTAATTTACTGGACAGCTCGGGTTTCCATTTGTGTGTCCGGGTTAGAAGCTGAATCAGGGTTTGGAGGGAAACAGCCACAGTCAAAAAGGTGACAATTTGCATTTGCAACATATTGCCCATGCCTACAGTTATTTCTCTTGTGAGTGTGGGAGTGTTTTTGTGTGTGAGTCTGTGTGCGTGAGAGTGTTTCTGTGTGCGGGAGAGAATGTGTGGGAGAGTGTGTTTGTTAATGTGTTAGAGAGTGTTAGTGTCTGAGTGTGTTAGTGTGTGAGAGTGTGGTGGGTAAGAGAGTGTGTCTGTGAGATAGAAAGTATGTGAGAGTGGGAATATCTGTGTGCGAGTTTGTGTTTATGTGCTATTATATATAGCGTGTATTCTGTAATTTTTTTGTTTATTTTCTGTGCACAGCACAAGGGTGTTTGTGTTTGCCTGAACTAAATGTGGTAAACCTTACTATAACATAGAGTGCTTAGTAAGGTCTATCTATCTATCTATCTATCTATCTATCTATAATCTATCTGTCCGTTCAACCACCCAACTATTAGTAGTAACAAACCAAGAAAAATGATCTAACCCTTTTGTTTGTTTGTAGCACACTGCAATAATTTAACCTCTTAGCTGCTAGCAACACAATTGCAGCAGTTAGACACTTTGGTTACTACTAACAGAAAATTAAATAATCTTTTATTTTCCAAACACAAACTCAAAACAGTAATGTAAACCCTCTATTGCCTAATACACATACGCCTAGATTATGAGTTTTGCGCTAAACAGGGTGCGAAACTAACACCAAAAAAAGTTGCGTTATTTAACTCTCCATAGCGCTGCCATTACGAGTTACTGAAAAGACTCATTGTGCGTGTGATATGGTGGCGCTAAGCTCCATACCACACAAAATCCAAGGACTGATTTGACGTGCTCGTGCACTCTTTCCCCTATAGACATCAATGGGGAGAGAGTGAGAGAAAAAAAACTAACACCTGAAGTGCGGAATGAAAAATCTCCATAATGCAACCCCATTGATGTTTATGAGGGGAAAAAAGTTACCTTTAAGCCTAACACCCTAACATAAACCCCTAGTCTAAACACCCCCGTCATCACCGACACCTAAGTAAAGTTATTAGCCCCTAATCTGCCGTTCCTGACATCGCCGACACAAATCAAAGCTTTTAACCCCTAATCTGCCGCTCCCCAACATCGCCATCACTAAATAAAATGATTAACCCCTAAACCTCCGTCCTCCCATATTGCCGCTACTAAATGTTCAAATCCTATTGACTGATTTGAATTTTAAGAATAAAATCAGCCAATAGGAATGCAAGGTACGCCATTTTGAAACAGCTACCTTGCATTCAACTTCAGTGTACGGCAGTGACCGTATGAAGAGGATACTCTGCGCAGGATGGGATCCACTTCCAAGATAGCTCCGCTCCGCCGGAAAGATAGAAGACGTCCCCGAGATGGATGAAGGTGTCGCCGCCTGGATGAGGACTTCTCGCCACCTGGATGGAGTTGGATGTCCGGACTTCAGGAACTGTGAGTAGATATTCTGGGGGTAGTGTTAGTTTTTTTTTTCCATTTTTTTGGGTGTGTTTTTTTTTTTTTAGATTAGGGACCAGCAATTGTATAAGAGCTGAATGCTCTTTTAAGGGCAGTGAAAAAGAGCTGAACGCTCTTTTAAGGGCAATGTCCATGCAAATGCCCCTTTAGATGCAATGGGTAGATTTTTTTAGGGTTAGGTTTTTTTTTATTTTGGGGAGTTGGTTGGGTGGTGGATTTTACTGTTGGGAGACTTGGTATTTTTTTTTACAGGTAAAAGAGTTGTTTAACTTAGGGCAATTCCCTACAAAAGGCCATTTTAAGGCCTATTGGTAGTTTATTGTAGGTTAGGGGGTGTTTTTATTTTGGGCGGCTTTTTTTTTTATAGGACTATTAGATTAGGAGTAATTGTTGTTTTGTTTTTTTTGATAATTTCATTTATTAGGGTTTTTTATTTTTTTAATTTAGGTTTTTAATTGGTAGTATTTTTTTTATTTTATTAGAATAGTTATGTTAGGCTAATTTATAGTTTAATGTTAGGTTTATTTTTATTTCACACGTAAGTTTTTATTTATTTAAAGATAGTTATATTGTAATTTTAATTTAAAGTTAGGGGGTGTTAGGTTTAGGGGTTAAAAGTTTAATTTAGTGTTTTGCGATGTGGGGGGGCGGTGGTCTAGGGGTTAATAGGTTTAGTTTAGTAGTTATGATGTTGGGGCTGGAGGTTTAGGGGTTAATACTTTATTATAGTTTTGGCAATGTGGGGGGGCAGGCGGTTTATGGGTTAATAGGTTTACTTAGGTGTCGGCGATGTCGGGGAGTGGCGGATTAGGGGTTAATAACTTTATTATAGTGGTGGCGATGTCGTGGAGCGGCGTTTTAGGGGTTAATATATTTAAATAGTGTTGGCTATGTGGGTGGCAGATTAGGGGTTAATACATTTATTTAATAGTCGCTATGTGGGTGGGTGGCAGATTAGTGGTTTACAGGTTTAATATAGTGTATGCAATGTGGGAGGGCGATGGTTTAGGGGTTAATAGGTAGTTTATGGGTGTTAGTGTACCTTGTAACACTTTAGTTATAAGTTTTGTGAAAATTTTTTGTTACACAAAGTCCATAACTACTGGTCTCAGATACGAACAACTTGCAATACCGGCGCTATGAAAATCCCACACAACAACGTCATTTTTTGAATGCGGAATGGACGTTGCATTACATGCTTAAATGCTTGTATTACAGCTATACCGACACGACTCGTAATATGCGTTCCTGGCCATTCCAGCATAATGGCCAATTTCTTGCGTTAAAAGCCGTAACGCACCGTAACGCAAAACTCGTAATCTAGGTGATAGTTATTTAACCCTTTTATTATAAGTTTTACAAATGCAGTATTTGCCTGTTACAGCTGGGCAGCAGTAAATCACCCCATTCATTTGTAGAACATTTATGGGGATGAATAGATTAACAAAAAGTGAAATGATACCCACATTTTTTTTATTTCATGATTGAGAGAGTGCATGGGATTTTAAAGTAATTTGTTTTGTTGTCTTGGCATCCTTTGTTGAAAAGGATACCAAGATAGACTCAGAGCTGCTGATTGGTGGCTACACATCTATGCTTCATGTTATTGGCTCACCTGATGTGTTTAGTAATCTCCCAGTAGTGCATTGCTGCTTTTTCAACAAATGATACCAAGAGAGTAAAAAATATATAATAGAAGTACATTGGTAAGTTGTTAAAAATTGTATTCTCTATCTGAATCATAAAAGAAAATGTTTGGGTTTCATGTCCCTTTAATACCTATATAACATAGGCAAAATTAAATAAACAACTTTTATTATCAAGAGCATAGGCAATCAGGGGGTTAAAATGCTTACAACAGTGAATTTTCCTATGATTGTCCAGAATGGATACAGCAGTGCCCCCTTGCCTGCATGGTATGCTGCATGTAATGGGGAGTTGAAGGGTGGGGGATCTTGCATGCATTTTGTTTGTGTAACAGCCAGCAGAAGTGGTCTATGCTTCCATTCCTATTGTATAACTTAATAGTCATTCTACAAGGGCACATTAAAAAGTGGTTGCCCCACATAGTTGATGAACTATTTTGGCTGCATCACACATATCAGTAAGTAACACCCTTGGTTGCCAAACTTAAACAATTGGCTACCAAACACACCTTATATTGATTATTTCTTGTGCTGCTAGCTACCTTTGGAAGGCAGTAACTAACAGTAATTAACCCACTTACTATCAATTACTTATACATAAGTGATTAATCCCTTTACTGTTAGTTATACACAAAATAATGATGAGCCTTTTGGCTACTTGTAAAACACAGAACAGTGATTAACCCCTTGTAACTCATATATCAGTCCCATAGTGTCAGTAGCATAGTGCAGTGATTATCCCCTTGAAAGTAAATCACTATTTATTAGCAGAGGAATAATTACTCTTGTTTGGAACCATAATACTACGGATTTGGACCCTTGGGAAAGGGTCAGGCATTGCATTTTGAAAAGAAAATTGCTTTACTCCAATATTTGGGAAGTGCATATTGACTGCATTATATTAAGTAACTTGCGGTCAGATGCAAACCCCTTCACTCCCTTATCTTTTTGCTGACCAGCAAATGAGTTAAACACATAGATAAGGTTATGATTGCTTGGGAGCTGCAGAGCAAAGTTGGTCTCATGCAAAAAAAAACACTAATCACCAGCGGTGTTCTGCTTTGGACCAGCAGTGCTCTACAGCTTTCAAGCAGGACTTTATCTATGTGTTTAATACCACACATGATACCACAACAACCCTTACATGAGCAAACCTCAAAGAATGATCTAAGAAAAGTGTCTGAAACCTTAATAGAAAGTAATGAAGAGTGCTAGAATCCATATTCTTACAGGGGACAGCAAAGGTGACAGGTTCACCCAGCACTGATAGCGCATACAAATCGAATTATAGACTATTTTCAGAGTCATTTTCCTTATGTTCATTTCTAGGTTTACAGACATATTCACTTCACTTTAATAAGCAAGATGTATATTTTAAAGCAAGCTCAGCAGCCTACAGTATGCAAAATGCAACTGCAAAAGCCAAACACAATATGCATAGCAGTCCCACACCAGTTGCAAAGAAACTTGATATACTTCCAAGGAAAGCCCCTGTTCAGCCCACTCACCCATGCTGTAAGACCCGTTTCATAGAAATATTATAGAATCCTTTGTATCTTGACTTGCATTGTACTTTAAATATGAGTTTATATGGAATACTGTACATTTGCATTTTGTCTGCTTTTAACACCTATTTGGATCTGTACTGTGCATACGATTTATATGTGATGTGTAATACAAGTCTGATTTTTGCATTTTAGATTCAGTTCCCATTTGCTGATTTTATTGAGCACTACATGTATCTGTTCATCACTTAGACAAAAGTAGGTTACGCCCCTTAGCGAGATACAAAGCTAACAGTATAAAATGTGCCTGTAGATCACCATTCATCGCTGATTAAGTAGCACTGACAGATAGTTTCAGATTATTTTGTTTGAGCCAAAGCTTTAGCTCATCAGGCCCATAGAGTTCTACATGAGTAATGAAAAAATGACAGGCTCTGACAAATGTCATTCGGCAAGATTACAAGTTATACGCTAAACCGAGAGTGTAAATAATGCAAAAAAAAATTTGCAGTATCGCACTCTCCATAGCGCTGCCATTAAAAATTACTGAAAAACCTCCTTGTGCTGTGCGTTATGGTGCATTAAGCTCCATACCGCACAAAACCCAAGGCCTGATTTGATGTGCTCGTGCAAGTTTTCTGCCATTGACATCAATGGAGAGAAAGTGTTAGAAAAAAAACTAACACCTGCTATCGCGGAATGGCGATCGCAATAATGCAATCCCCATTGATGTCTATTTGTAAAAGAAAGTTATGTAAAAACCTAACACCCTAACATAAACCCCTAGTCTAAGTACCCTTAATCCGCCACCCCTAAATAAAGTGATTAACCCCTAAACCACTACCCCCGCATTACCGACACTAAATAAAGTTATTAACCCCTAAATCGCTGCCTCCGACATTGCCAACACTAAATAAACCTATTAATCCCTAAACTGCCGACCCCCCACA
The DNA here is from genome assembly GCF_027579735.1 of Bombina bombina. Taxonomy (NCBI): domain Eukaryota; kingdom Metazoa; phylum Chordata; class Amphibia; order Anura; family Bombinatoridae; genus Bombina; species Bombina bombina. Next base: position 424,172,090 of record NC_069499.1, read on the forward strand.
TCGCCAACACTAAATAAACATATTAACCCCTAAAACCGCCGGCCCCCCACATCACAAATCACTAAATTAAACAATTAAAACCTAAACCTAACTATCCCCTGTACTTTAAATTAAAATTACAATATAACTATCTTAAAATAATTAAAACCTTACCTGTGAAATATAAAAAACCTAAGATTAAACTATAAATAAACCTAACATAATTATTTTAAGAAAATAAAATTTAAGCAGCTCTCATTCTATTGGCTGATTTCAAATTTTCAGCCAATAGGAATGCAACCGTACCCCAATAGAAAAGGGGTACCTTGCATTCAATCCTCAGTGAGCGGCGACGATCATACGAAGAGGATCTTAGACGCTGGATGGCTCGGTCGCCGGTCCTGTTGCGCGGTCACCTCCGCTCTGCACCGCCTTTGCCCTGGATGAAGATAGAAGAGGTCCCCGCGCTGGATGAAGATGTCGCCGCCTGGAAGAAGACCTTCATTGCGTGGAAGAAGACCTTCTCCGCCGGACTTCAGGAATTGTGAGTACCTATTTGGGGGTTAGACTTTTTTTTGTTTTTTTTGGGTGGGTTTTTTTTTTAGATTAGGGCTTTTTTATTTTTATGAGTGAAATAGAGCTGAATGCCCTTTTAAGGGCAATGCCCATACAAATGCAATGGGTAGCTTAGGTTTTTTTTAGACTTAGGTTTTTATTTTGGGGCGTTGGTTGGGTGGGGGGTGTACTTTTACTTTGTAATTATTTTAGGTAAAAGAGCTGTTTAACTTAGGGCAATGCCCTACAAAATGCCCTTTTAAGGGCTATTAGTAGTTTATTGATAGGTTAGGGGGTGTTTTTATTTTGGGGGAGCTTTTCTGTTTTTATAGGGCTATTAGATTAGGTTTTATTTTTTTGATAATTTTGTTTATTATTTTTTGTAATTATAGTGTTTTTTTATTTTTTGTCATTTTAGTGTTTGTTTTTTGGTAATGTTGATTTTTTTTAATTTTTTCGTAGTGTTAGGTTTTTTAATTTTGTAATTTAGTTTTTTTTTATTTTTAGTTTTTCTTATCTTAAAATAGTAATGTTAGGTTTATTTATATTTTAATCTTAGTTTTATTTTATTTCACAGGTAAGTTTTTATTTATTTTAAGATAGTTATATTGTAATTTTAATTTAAAGTACAGGGGATAGTTAGTTTTAGGGGTTAATAGTTTAATTTAGTTATTTGCGATGTGGGGGGCCGATGTTTTGGGGTAATTAGTTTATTTTAGTGTTGGCAATGTGGGGGGCAGGCGATTTAAGGGTTAATAGTTTTATTTAGTGTCGGCGTGTGGGGGGCGACGGTTTAGGGGTTAATAAGTTTATTATAGTTTGTAGCGATGTGGGGGGCTGGGGTTATTAGGTTTATTATAGTAGTAGCAATGTGGGGGGGGGCGGTGGTTTAGGGGTTAATAGTTTTATTTAGTGTTGGCGATGTGGGGGGCAGTGGTTTAGGGGTTAATAGTTTTATTTTGTGTTGGCGATGTGGGGTGCTGGTGGTTTAAGGGTTAATAGGTTTATTATAGTAGTAGCGATGTAGGGGCAGTGGTTTAGGGGTTAATAGTTTTATTTAGTGTTGGCGATGTGGAGGGGTCCGGCAGTTTAGGTGGTTAATAGGTTTATTTAGTGTTGGTGATGTGGGTGGGTGACGGATTAGGGGTTAATAGATAAATATAGTATTTGCCATGTGGGGGGATGGCGGTTTAGGGGTTAATAGGTAGGTTATGGGTGTTAGTGTACTTTGTAACATTTTAGTTATTAGTTTTGTGAAACACTTTTGTGTCACAAAATCCATAACTACTGGTCTCAGATAGCGAAATGGATGGCGTCAGTATAGACAATAATGCAAGCATTTTAGCCGGACCGCACAACCTGTTATACGGGCGCTATGAAAATCCTGCACGTAAAAGTAATTTTTTGAGTGTGGAATGGGGAGTTGCGTAAAGGCTAAAACGCTTGCGGTATAGCTGCACCGCAGCGATTTGTAATTCGGGAGACCTGCAAATTCTGCGCGCAAAGGTCAATTTTTCAGCGGTATAGCCGTACCGCACCATACTGCAAAATTTGTAATCTAGGTCATTGTCTCTTTAACTTCTGTATAACTAGTTATACATTGGTTTGTCTTGTTACTTAAGGCTATTTATGTTAGACAGTCACATTATTCATTTATTTGTCTTTTAGTTTCTGATGACATTTTGCAATGTATTTCTGTGTGTAAACTAACCTTGCATATGGATTTGTTTTGTAGATTTAGCATAACCACAATCAAAAATCAAAATCAGAAATGGAAAACAATATCATGGTTCAAGGCTACACTTCACCAGCCTTCATCACATTCAGTTTAAGATTATGACATGAAATTGGATTAACTTTGAAATCTGCCAGAATTCTTTTACTGCACATTTTGAATTAAAAGTGCTATTGCATCTATTTCATTGTCTTTATTTAATTCTACTGTTTTAAGTGGTGATTTAAGACACAAATCTAGTCTCTTAAATATATAGGAGTAAAAAGATTACATATTTAACTTGCAGGTCCTGTAAATTAATAGAAAGTAGTAACATTGAATTAACTATTTTGTAAAAGTAGACCATACAATTTTAAACAACTTTACAATTGACTTCTATTATCTAATGTTTTTCATTCACTTGGTATCCTAGGTTAAAAAGCATATCTAGGTAGGGACAGGAACAGCACTGTACAAGGGGGATTTAGCTGCTGATTGGTGACTGCACATATATGCCTCTTGTCATTGGCTCAGCTAGCTCCCAACAGTGCATCGCTGCTCCTTCAACAAAGGGCACAAAGAGGATGAAGGAAATAGATGTAAAGTGGAAATTTGTTTCAATTGTATGTTATATCTGAAAGGGACATTAAACCCAACATTTTTTTTTCATGATTCAGATAGAGAATACAATTTTAAACAACATTCCAATTTACTTATATTATCTAATTTGATTAATTCTATTGGTAACCTTTGTTGAAGAAATAGCAATGTACATGGGTGAGCCAATAACACAAGGCATCTATGTGCAGCCACCAATCAGCAGCTCCAAGCCTATTTAGATCAACAAAGGATATCAAGAGAATAAAGCAAATTAGATATTAAAGGGACACGAAACCCCAATTTTTTTTTTTCATGGTTTAGAAAAAGCATGCAATTTTAAACAACTTTATAATTTATTTCTATTAACTAATTGCTTAAAGGGACACTGAACACAATTTTTTTTCTTTTGTGATTCAGATAAAGCATGCAATTTTAAGCAACTGTCTAATTTACTCCTATTATCAATTTTCCTTCGTTCTCTTGGTATCTGTATTTGAAAAAGAAAGCATCTAAAGCTTTTTTTGGGGGTTCAGACTCTGGACAGCACTTTTTTATTGGTGGATGAATTTATCCACCAATCAGCAAGAACAACCCAGTTTGTTCACCCAAAATGGGCCGGCATCTATACTTACATTCTTGCATTTCAAATAAAGATACAAGAGAATGAAAAAAAAAATTGATAATAGGAGTAAATTACAAAGTTGCTTAAAATGCCATGCTCTATCTGAATCACGGAAGAAAAAAAATTGGGTTCAGTGTCCCTTTAATTCTCTTGATATCCTTTGCTAAAAAACATATCTAGATAGGCTCAGTAGCTGCTGATTGGTGGCTGCACATAGATGCCTTGTGTGATTGGCTCACCATGTGTATTGCTATTTCTTTACCAAAGAATATCGAAAGAATTAAGCAAATTATATAATAGAAGTAAATTGGGATGTTGTTTAAAATTGTATTCTCTATCTGAATCATGAAATAAATATTTTGGTTTTATTGTCCCTTTTAAAAGTAAATAGGAAAGTTATTATATTAGTTGTTATAAAAAGTTTGTTCTTTCTAAATCATGAAAGAAAAAAATTGGGTTTCTGTCCCTTTAAAAGAAATGTTTTGGCCTTTAAAGCTACAGTGTACACCTTGGGATTTGTATATAAAATGTTTAACTATGCATAATGAAGCTACTTTGCAAAATATTTTCACTTTTTTATTTTGCACCTTTTTCATGTAATTTAGCTCTGAAATGGAACAATTTCTAATTCTCAGACCTTGAAATACAATGTGTTGACTTCTCAAATCTATATCTGCTAGATATCTGTCCCTAGTTGGTTTTAACTGATAACAACTGCAAATAGATACATTTTATACTAACATTATGACCGTGGCTAGCATGGTAGTCGGCTGACTAAAGCCCAGATTGACTCCTCCAAATAAGGCAAATGGTGGGTGGATTTTGGCTATTTAAAAATAATTGCAGAAAAGAGGATGTTAATTTGTTTTAAAAATATTAAAAGGACACTCCAGTCAAAATAAACTTTCATGATTCAGAAAGCGCATGCGGTTTTAAGACACTTTCCAATTTACTTCCCTTATCTTTTTATATACACACATTCTGGGGTACAAGATCCTACTGAGCATGTGCACAAGCTCACAGGGTATACGTATACTACTCTGTAATTGGCTGATGTCTGTCACATGATACAGGGGGCTGACAAATGGGGAAAAAATAAATTTGCCAAAAATATTTTTTACTGCTTATTTGAAATTCAGAGTTGGGGGCCTATGTATCAAAGGTCTTGCGGACCTGATCTGACAGTGTGGATCAGGTCCGCAAGACCTCACTGAATGCGGAGAGCAATACGCTCTCCATATTCAGCATTGCACCAGCAGCTCCCAAGAGCTGCTGGTGCAACGCTGCCCCCTGCAGACTCGCAGCCAATGGGTCACCAGCAGGGAGGTGTCAATCAACCCGATCGTACTCGATTGGGTTGAATTGAGGCGATTCCTGTCCACCTTCATAACTGCTGTTTCTAGCGAGTCTTCAGACTCGCCAGAAACACGGGCCCTCAAGCTACATACGGAGCTTGATAAATGGGCCTGTAAGTGTTAAAGCTTTGTCTAATTATACAATTCTACTGCATTTAGCGATCCTTTAAGACTTGGCTGATATGTGTTAAGCAACACAACAGAAATGTATTGCAGTTATCTGGTATTTACTGTCCCTTTAAGTTTCAACAAAACATACAAAGAGAAAGGGGTAATATGATAACAGAAGTCAGTTATAAACTTTTATTAATTAAATTGTATAATCTGAATCAAAGTTGAATTTTTAAATTTACCTGCTAGTGTCTCTTTAATAAGACATTATTTCAAATGTTCTCAATCTAAAAAATATCCTATTAGACCTTAACATGACTTTTCAATTTCAACCTTTTACTTGCCTTACCCTTTTCCATTTACCTTAAAGGGATAGTCTACTCCAGAATTTGTATTGTTTAAAAAGATAATCCCTTTATTACCCATTCCTCAGTTTTGCATAACCAACATTGTTATATTAATAAAATTTTTACCTCAGTGCCTTTACAGACTGCCCCCTTATCTCAGTTCTTTTTTTTTTTTACAAACTTTAGCCAGTTAGTGCTGGTTCCTGCATAACTCCACAGGAGTGAGCACAATGTTATCTATGTGGCGCACATAAACCAGCACTGTCTGGCTGTAAAAAGCTAATAAAATGCACTGACATAAGAGGCAGCCTGCAGGGGATTAGAAGCAGAAATGTAGAGGTTTAGAGGTTATAAGTATAACAATGTTGGTTGTGCAAAGCTGAGGAATAAGTATGAACATTTTGACAAGTGGCCCTTTAAAGCAGTGAAGAAGCAGATATATATTAGATATTTTTGTCTTTAACAAAAACATTTTAAAGGGATAGTCTAACTTGAAAATGTTTATTGTTTAAAAAAATAGATAATCCCTTTATAACTCATTACCCAGTTCTGCAACACTGTTATATTAATACACTTTTTACCTCTGTAACTATTACCCTTGTATCTAACCCTCTTCAGACTCCCCCTCTTATAGCAATTCTTTTAACAGACTTGCATTTTAGCCAATCAGTGCTGACTTTTATGTAATTCCAAGGGAGTAAGCACAATATTATCTATATGGCACACTTGAATAGCACTATCTAGCTGTGGAAAAACTGTCAAAATGCACTGAAATAAGAGTTGGGTATTAAGGGGCTTAGAAATTGGCATTTGAGCCTACTACATAGGTTTAGCTTTCAACAAAAGAATACCAAGAGAAAAAAAAACAAATTTGATAATAAAAAATAAATTGGAAAGTTGTTGAAAATTGCATGTCCTATCTTGCTTTTAGAGTAATGTCCCTTTATGTTTAATAGAAACTAGAATGTTATTTTAATGACCAAATTCTAATCGTTGTTTTGAAGTTTCATGGCAATTCCAGTTCAGTTGTTTTGTGGTTTTCAGTGACTTGATTTCCCCAGTAATTAAAGGGTTATTGTACTGGAAACATTTTAGTTTTTGTTATTTACTTAATTTTTTTCTTTTGCCTGAAAAATATAAAGTTAAAACAGTTTAAATCTAACTGGAACTAATACAGCAGTATCAGTTCTGTACATCCCATTAATGTGTATTGCCTTCCATAGGCTCTAATGGGAGCCTCGTTCTCATGTTGTGAGCCAAAAGCAACAAACCTAGCACAGAGCAGCGGGGTAAGTAACGTTGCATTGGGCAGCAAATTAAAAATATATATGTATACGGAAGGGAAGGAGCCCTGAACGTTTGCCTCAAATAAAAGGTATAGCCTTTATACCGTGTGCCACTTTGTGTTTGTATTCCTATGTATACAAATATATACATGTATATGTATGTGTTTAAATGTCTATATACACCATATTAACACATAAATTATATATGTATATAAGCATATACATATATATTTCAAGTAAAAACACAATCCCCATTGACCTTCAATGTAAAGGCACTTTTTTTTTTTTTCAAAGACCCGACATCCCATTTCTTTAACCTTCTTATAACTGCTTTGTGCATTTTTTTTCTAAAAAATAAAGATGCTAATTTTTTTTTTAATAAAAGGAACTGTACACTTTATTTTGGCAGCAATTGGGGCACATTTTTTTAATTAACCAGAGGTACTGATGAGCTGCGAGACGCGCAACTCGCTACGCTATTTGCGCAACAGAAACAGTTTCTGTTGCGCAAATAGCATAGCAAAAACTGCGTGCGCAGTTTGTCTTGCAGACTGAGTTACAAGTACGGGAGCGTGCTGTGATTAATTTGCATGGGGCGCATGGTGAGGCTCTGATTGGCTGAAAGACCTGCCAGGCAAATAAGCCTAAGAGAAAATCGTTAAGAGGGGGGTGCTTTTAAATCAGGTAATGGAGCCTGACAAAAATGTTCATTATTTAAAAGTAGATTTGACTTTGGAATGTAAAAAACATATCGATATGCTAGTTAGGACAAGAGCTTTCAGAATATGTGATCTGCTGGTGAATTAACTATCACTTTAAATCACTATTGATTACATTTTAATACTCATGTTCCATGTTTTCTTTCACTGTGTTTGCTTAAACCTCCCTAAATTTAACTAGATTCTCCTGATATGTCACATATGACAATTAACTAATTGGAATGGGCGACAAAAAGAAGCAAGAAATAGCTGTTTGCATGCAATGGAGATTGGAATGGAGGCCTATGTACTATATACTCTAAAAAGCCTTCCATTAAAAGGGCATTGAAGATGGAAAATTATTTGCTGCAATTCATTAGAACATGTCATTTTTTTCAGTACTCACCCTGAAACTGTATGGAAATCTTTAAAAAGGGTTAAACACATAGATAAAGTACTGCTCAGGGGTCATAGAGAAATGCTTGCCCCAAGCAGGAAATAACTGCAAAGCCAATCAGCAGGCTTTGGTCGTATAACCCCACCAATCACCTGCTATGTTACTCTCAAGAGCTGCAATGTTTGAATGTATTAGAGCATGTCATTTCCCCACTACAATGTGCTTTTATATATTCCTAAGTGGTTATATATGAAGGATAGCACCTGCAGGCTTATCTGGTAAATATTGTATATGTAAGCATTCTTGTTCCAAGTGGAATGCTACATTTAGCTTATTAGTCTGTTTTGACATAGATTTGTGCCCTATTCTTGCAGCATCTAACATTTACTGTGCACGAGCGGTTACACATTATGGGTGGGGGCCTATCTATCAAGCTCAGAATGGAGCTTGATTCCCCGTGTTTCTGCAGACTCGCCAGAAACAGCAGTTAAGCAGGCGGACAGACATCGCCGGAATTCAACCCGATCGAGTACGACATTGTTAGAATGGAATATGTGTATATGGTTGTGTGAATATGCCCTTTTTAGGTAGGACAAAGTTGATATACTGCAGGGAAGTTCTTTTCTGTGAAAGAGGCTGCTCCTGGGGTGGTGACTTGCAATAGAACAAGCCATGATGCTGTTGTTTTTTCCTGGTTCAGTACTTTTCTCTCTATTTTTCTCTCTCAATATATCTCTATCTTGCTCTCTCATTCAATCCCTTTCTCTCAAGACATTAAACTGTTGTTGTTACTACTTTGACAGCAGCTCACTTCAAAGGCGTTCTCTTGTTTTAACCCATTAAAGGTCTAGTTGATGAAGCCCCACCTCTTCATAATGAGTTCCACCATTTCGGAGCATATTGTTCTTTCCTTTGACAGAAATGGCGCCCATTTATAGAACAGGGGCATTGTTGGCTTTTTGACAGTTATAACTTGCACTTCAGTTTAGCTTACAATAGAGAGTGGAAGTTTTATATTTTTGCATTTTTTCTTTTATGCATTTTAAAAATGACTAAACAAATATAAAAAGCTCTCAGTAATAACTGAGCAATATAGCCACTGAAGAAAATGTACAGATACTACTACTCTGTATTTTGAACTAAAATGCATGATATAGCTTGTCAAAAACTGGTCTATGACTATGCAACACTTCTGTCACAGGATGTGAGAATACTAAAGATCATGGCTGTGTCCAGTGTGAAGATGCAGAGTTTCACTAACCAGCACTTGTAAGGAGTTAAAATAAGAGAACTGCCTTTAAATAGAACTGTATGCATAGGCTAAAAATCAATGTAGTAACCATTCTATTGTAGTGGTTTATATATCTTTAAATAAATAAACAAACACAAGTGCATGTATATGTATATACATTTGGTGGCATTATGAAGTAGTTGTGTTGGACAGTGTAATACTTTTGTGCTATCCAAAGCACAAATTATTTGCGTAATTTAACATAAATGTATTTAATTAATTGTAATACAGTATTAGCTAATTTTAGCTTAAAGGGCCACTGTAAGTAAATATTTTCTATGCCTGTTACTAACTAACTACCCCAAATACGCTTTTTATCAATAGCATTTCATTAACATATCTCTACCGTATATCAGAAATCTTGTCTGCAAATTTAATTGTTTTCCAAACCCACTCCGTGGGTATCCTTTGCTCTGTACCAATCCGTTTACAATACCTAGGTTTCAAAATGGCGCTTTAAACACAAAGTTATTGGTTTAAGTATTTTGAACATGCAGTGCTGAAAATAGTGGGCAGGATAACATGACATCATCGGCGAATAAAAGATATAACTTTTAGAACGTTATGAAACTTCGTTTTGGAGAAAATATAGGTCAGTAGGCTTTAATTAATTTTTATTAACTTTAATATGTTAATTGTTTCGCTTAAAAATTATAACAGAAAGTAATCCTTTAATATTGGCTTAAATGTTAGCCGGGTGGTCAGTAAAATCAGCTGGGTAATGACCTTATTATTAGCTAGGTCCTTGGGAGAACACTGTATATACATACACCTACATTCTGTTCTTGCTCATAATCATAGTAGTGACACATGCTGTAGTCATTGGAGTGACAGCACAGAGAGCAAAGCACACAGGGGGAGGGGCCATGTTATACAGATAGCATCTGCCACACATATAAAATATAAATATTCACCAATCAGCACAGTGAGTGGTTTCAGCACACACATGGATGTAGGGCATTTGGCACTGTGAGCTTTAAATTTATCATATTTTCCTAGACAGACTGTTCCTTCCCATAATTTAAGCTACAAATCCTCTATGCAATGATACTTGCTTTGTAGATTTGATCAGCTGACCAGTGAATCTTGCCTTCTCTTGGTTGGTTTGCGAAATGAAGCAAATCCATGACAGCAGGATAGATTTTCCTGTGACAGTGATGAGTTGAAGGATGCGACATGCTTTTTTTTTTCTTTTGATGATGCAGAATAGCTTTGGGCAGTAAGCCTTGCTTGTTCAGAAAGCATTAGTGCTGAAGAAACGCAGATCTGTGGGATTCCACAATGTAGGTCTTCTAAAGCTGTTCACTAGAAATAACCTGTTTTAATTGGTGTGTAGTGAATGAAAGAGATAGATGGGTATCCGGACATTCTGTCAGGAAAATAAATACAGTCTGAGTTATTTCTGTGAATAGTGGAGTCATGCTGTCTGGAAGCAGTGAAATATTCCAATCTCTTTGTCACCAGGTAAGGCCTGATGGCTTTTTTAATACTTTATCATAAACATTGTAAAAACAGCATTAATGGCCTGCAGTAATTGTTCTGTGAAATGCCCAGTTCCAATGAAAAATAAATAAATATTAATATTAACAAGTATAGAAAACATCGCATAGTCATAATCTTAGTCTTAAACTCTAGTATTATGGCTATGTAGGTTGTGACTGTGATTTAGAAAAAATATATCATTGTGAAAACCCAATGGGGAAATTCTATGTTTGCCATTTTTCACATGTAGCCTTGTAGTGTATATTCATCAAATACATATATGTAAGTTAGTGATGTTTGCCTATGTTTAGCATGATATTTTTTTTAACTTGAGTTCTCAGCTTACCTATATTTCAGATGCTAGCCACTGAGCCAAATTGGGCACCATACCTAGCAATATGTATTCTAAATGACTGACAGACTTAGAAAGCAGTAATGGATAGTATGTGCGTAGCTATGATGTATTTGAAGCAGGGGTCATATATATATAGATCAAGTCCTTTCCTAAAAGGGCTTCAAGGCTTGTTTTATAGATTCTATTTGAAATGTAGGATTTAAAAAAAAGACAAATGTGTTATATTTTGCTAAGCAAAGTAAATTAGGAAAGCTGAATGACTGGCGTAAATACACTTGGAGTAAAATAACCTTCTTGTTTTATTTATATTTTTGCTTTCATACGTGATACAGATATTTGATCAAAAATAACCACACTTTTCAGTCAAAGGATAAACCCTCTGGCTGCCTATGGATGAATGCATTGTTATTGGATTTATGTCTACCCCTTTAAAGAACATAATTAATTTGGTGAAGCATCAAACAGGAATACCCTATATGTGTTCAGAAAAAAAACGTACAAACATCTATGTACATGTGCCATGGATTTTATATATTGCATTTCTTTACTCATAAATTCCTTTGAATTGCATATAAATCTATCATTTCAATTATGATAAAGAAAAATATTTAACTAATACGTCTTTCAATATATATAATAATATATATATATATATAAATATATATATATAATATATATATATATATACTATGTTCAACAGTACTGTATATGTTTACAACTGATTCTCTACAATGTAGCTAATCCTATTTTATTTAAGTAACTATTGTCCTATATTACTTAAAATATTGTTAATGTGTGTTTTAAATGTATACTGTATTTCTTTTATTTACACAGTACATGTGTTCATAGAAGATTAGTCTAAAATAAATATGTTTATCATTTCTAAAAGGTAGGCATGTAAGTGGTAAAAATGTGTTGAAAGCTATTGATACTTGTTGCATATTGTTCAGCAGGAAAGGAATTATAGTTATTAAGACACTACATATATCCTTAACACACTTGTCTTTTGGGTTCCTAGGAGGGCCGGACTGGGAATTAAAAGCAGCCCTGGAAAAATCTGAAGACCAGCTCTATTTTCTGTTGAGTCTGTAGAATGCACATGTCCCATTTTTCTCAAAGGGGATTACTGGGATACTCATTCCCCCAATATTTTTTTAAGAATTAAATGATATTACTTTTTATTAAATGAAAGTGCCAGATTGTTAAATAAGCACCCTACAACCAAACTGCATTTATTAATCACCCCTTTAAATTGTAGCTTTCCAGCCCCAGCTGCTGTAGCCCAACAGGAAAACTCCTGGTAGGCTAATGCGGCCTTGGTTCCTAGTGTCCAACTTTTAGAGTTCTCAGTCCATATAAACCTCTACAGTTATTGGATCATCCAGATGCCCATTCCAGTTGACACTTTCATTGCCATTCTCTCTTAGTGACATTAGAACCAACCAGAAAATTAAAGGCACAATTAAGTCAAAATGAAACTTCCATAATTCAGATAGAGCATGCAATTTTAAACAACTTTCTAATTTATTTCTATTTAAAGGGACAGTCTACCATAGAATTGTTATTGTTTTAAAAGATAGGTAATCCCTTTATTACCCATTGCCCAGTTTTGCATAACCAACACAGTTATTTTAATATACTTTTTACCTCTGTGATTACCTTGTATCTAGGAACCTTCTTCCAGCCCCCTGATCACATGACTGTGACTGTTTATTATCTATTGTCTTAAATTTAGCATTGTATTGTGCTAAATCTTAAATAACCCCCTGTGCCTGAACACAGTGTTATCTATATAGCCCACGTGTACTTTCTGTCTCTTTGTGTTGAAAAGAGATTTAAAAAGCATGTGATAAGAGGCAGCCCTCAAAGGCTTAGAAATTAGCATATGAGCCTACTTATGTTTAGTTTAAACTAAGAATACCAAGAGAAAAAAGCAAATTTGATGATAAAAGTAAATTGGAAAGTTGATTAAAATTAAAAATCCTATCTGAATAATGAAAGTTTAATTTATACTAGACTGTCCCTTTAATATTCTTCTTTCTCTTGGTTTTCATTGTTAACAAGCATACCTAGGTAGTGTCAAATATTTTTCTCTGCCCCTTTAACGTCCACTATTCCTCTGCCCCTTTAACCTGGATTCAACTTACCTTTTTGTACACCACCTCTCAATCAATAAATAGCAGCTGCACCATTCCTCATTGCTTGGTTATTGAATAGCTCTCTGACATTCCTTTAGGATCTCTCTGATCAAGCGTCAGATGCCACTTCCATGCTGGAAGTATCACTGTGCAAGAACTAAATGTTCTCTAAAGTGTTTGTGCAAACTCTCAAAGATTTATCATGACTTGTTTACTCCGGATTGTGTCTCTCTCTTTTGCCTGTGCTCACATCGTATCAGCTGTTCATCTCCTGTATGCACTCAGTGTGTACTCCTACTTAATCCGCTGGTAACTTTTTACAGAATATATACTAAGGCATTACTTATTGACTGTTTGTATCATATCCTGCAATTGCTATGTTGTCATACAAGCTTTGCAAACCTCTGTGCTGTGCAGCTGTTAAAACAAATAGTAATCATGTCTCCTAGTAAACTCTAACTAAATCCTGCAATATTACTGTTTACAACTAGGGACATTAATCCTACTCTGTGAATACCTAACCTTACCTCTTTGGTGTATATATGTAAACTATTTTGTTTTGGAAATAACATGTTAAGAAGTTTTTGCTTCATTTCACCTTTGATGTATATTAACTCAGCTAAGTTTTATATAGAAGGTATTTACAACTATGGGCGCGATCAAATATACGGCGCAGGTTTCGGCGCAAGCGTGGGAACCTGCGCCATCCATAACTTCACCTCACACATCGGGGTATTACATAAACCCAGCCGGCAGTTGCCGTAAGTCTGATAAACTAGCGATGTCCAGAAATGAGCGTAACTACAAATTTCTGGAGTCGCTAGTGACTTACGGCACTTTAGAAACTGCCGGCGCCTAAAAAAAGTAAATAAAATAACAAATCTCCCGTAAAAGTCTAACACTCATAAAAAGTAAGCCCGACATGTAAAACCCCTATATCCACAATCTCCCCCTCTCATTACTAATATTAACTGTATTAACCCTAGACCGACAACCCCCCACAACGCAATATGCCTATTTAAACTATTAACCCCTAATATTACCTCAATTTTACATGGCGAAAATGGAGAAATCTTACTCCATTTTTACCTCGCCATAAAAGGCAGCCGTAGCAGGCCTTGCGCTGAGTATGGGAGCACCGTAACTCCAGAAAATGCATGCAAAAATAAACTAACACCTAACGCATGCGCAATATCAATCTACCTGTCAACCGCAATCTCCCACCGCAATAACTAATAAAGTCTATTAACCCCTATATCCGCCATCAAACCCACACCGCAAGTAATAACTAGCGCCTAGATTTAGAGTTCTGCGGCCAAAGAGGTGCGTTAGCTATGCGTGCTATTTTCCCCCCGCACCTTTTAAACAAGGCTGGTATTGAGAGTACTCAGAAGGGCTGCGTTCAGCTCCAAAAAGGGAGCGTACAGGCATATTTACCGCCACTGCAACTCTCAATACCAGCGGCGCTTACGGACGCGGCCAGCTTAAAAAACGTGCTCGTGCACGATTCCCCCATAGGAAACAATAGGGCAGTTTGATCTGAAAAAAACCTAACACCTGCAAAAAAGCAGCGTTCAGCTCCTAACGCAGCCCCATTGTTTCCTATGGGGAAACACTTCCTAAGTCTGCACCTAACACCCTAACATGTACCCCGAGTCTAAACACCCCTAGCCTTACACTTATTAACCCCTAATCTGCCAACCCCGCTATCGCTGACCCCTGCATATTTTTTTAACCCCTAATCTGCCGCTCCGTACACCGCCGCAACCTACGTTATCCCTATGTACCCCTAATTTGCTGCCCCTAATACCGCCGACCCCTAAATTATATTTATTAACCCCTAATCTGCCGCCCCCAACGTCGTCGCTACCTACCTACACTTATTAACCCCTAATCTGCCGACCGGACCTCACCGCTACTATAATAAATGTATTAACCCCTAATCCGCATCACTCCCGCCTCGCAAACCCTATAATAAATAGTATTAACCCCTAATCTGCCCTCCCTAACATCTTAGACACCTAACTTCAAGTATTAACCCCTAATCTGCCGACCGGACCGCTACTCTAATAAATGTATTAACCCCTAAAGCTAAGTCTAACCATAACACCCCCCTAAGTTAAATATAATTTAATTCTAACAAAATAAAATAATTCTTATTAAATAAATTATTCCTATTTAAATCTAAATACTTACCTGTAAAATAAACCCTAATATAGCTACAATATAATTATTAATTATATTGTAGCTATTTTAGGATTAATATTTATTTTACAGGCAACTTTGTATTTATTTTAACCAGGTACAATAGCTATTAAATAGTTATTTACTATTTAATAGCTACCTAGTTAAAATAATTACAAAATTACCTGTAAAATAAATCCTAACCTAAGTTAAAATTAAACCTAACACTACACTATCAATAAATTAATTAAATAAACTATCTACAATTATCTACAATTAAATCAACTAAACTAAATTACAAAACAAAAACAAAAAAAAATAAATTATAAAAAATAAAAAAAGATTGCAAGAATTTTAAACTAATTACACCTACTCTAAGCCCCCTAAAAAAATAACAAAGCCCCCAAAATAAAAAAATGCCCTACCCTATTCTAAAATAAAAATTGTAAAGCTCTTTTACCTTACCAGCCCTTAAAAGGGCCTTTTGCGGGGCATGCCCCAAAGAAAACAGCTCTTTTGCATTTAAATAAACATACAATCCCCCCCAAAAAATTACAACCCACCACCCACATACCCCTAATCTAACCCAAACCCCCCTTAAAAAACCTAACACTAAGCCCCTGAAGATCTTCCTACCTTGTCTTCACCACGCCGGTATCACCGATCCGTCCAGAAGAGGGTCCAAAGTCTTCCTCCTATCCAGCAAAAAGAGGTTCAGAAGAGGCTCCGAAGTCTTCATCCTATCCGACAAGAAGAGGAGATCCGGACCGGCAAACACCTTCATCCAAGCGGCATCTTCTATCTTCTTCCATCTTGAAGCAGCCGACGCGGATCCATCCTCTTCCAATGACGTCCTAAGTCCGAATGAAGGTTCCTTTAAGGGACGTCATCCAAGATGGCGTCCCTCGAATTCCGATTGGCTGATAGGATTCTATCAGCCAATCGGAATTAAGGTAGGAAAAATCTGATTGGCTGATTGAATCAGCCAATCAGATTCAAGTTCAATCGGATTGGCTGATCCAATCAGCCAATCAGATTGAGCTCGCATTCTATTGGCTGTTCCGATAAGCCAATAGAATGCGAGCTCAATCTGATTGACTGATTGGATCAGCCAATCGGATTGAACTTGAATCTGATTGGCTGATTCAATCGGCCAATCAGATTTTTCCTACCTTAATTCCGATTGGCTGATAGAATCCTATCAGACAATCGGAATTCGAGGGACGCCATCTTGGATGACGTCATTTAAAGGAACCTTCATTCGGACTTAGGACGTCGTTGGAAGAGGATGGATCCGCGTTGGCTGCTTCAAGATGGTCCCGCTCCGCGCCGGATGGAAGAAGATAGAAGATGCCGCTTGGATGAAGATGTTTGCTGGTCCGGATCTCCTCTTCTTGCCGGATAGGATGAAGACTTTGGAGCCTCTTCTGGACCTCTTCTTGCCGGATAGGAGGAAGACTTCGACCCTCTTCTGGACGGATCGGTGATACCCGGTGTGGTGAAGACAAGGTAGGAAGATCTTCAGGGGCTTAGTGTTAGGTTTTTTAAGGGGGTTTGGGTTAGATTAGGGGTATGTGGGTGGTGGGTTGTAATGTTGGGGGGGTATTGTATGTTTAATTAAATGCAAAAGAGCTGTTTTCTTTGGGGCATGCCCCGCAAAAGGCCCTTTTATGGGCTGGTAAGGTAAAAGAGCTTTACAATTTTTATTTTAGACTAGGGTAGGGCATTTTTTTATTTTGGGGGGCTTTTTTATTTTTTTAGGGGGCTTAGAGTAGGTGTTATTAGTTTAAAATTCTTGTAATCTTTTTTTATTTTTTGTAATTTAGTGTTTTGGTTTTTTTTGTAATTTTATGTTTGTTTTTTAATTTAGTTTAGTTGATTTAATTGTAGATAATTGTAGATAGTTTATTTATTAATTAATTTATTGATAGTGTAGTGTTAGGTTTAATTTTAACTTAGGTTAGGATTTATTTTACAGGCAATTTTTTAATTATTTTAACTAGGTAGCTATTAAATAGTAAATAACTATTTAATAGCTATTGTACCTGGTTAAAATAAATACAAAGTTGCCTGTAAAATAAATATTAATCCTAAAATAGCTACAATATAATTATTAGTTATATTGTAGCTATATTAGGGTTTATTTTACAGGTAAGTATTTAGATTTAAATAGGAATAATTTATTTAATAAGAATTATTTTATTTCGTTAGAATAAAATTATATTTAACTTAGGGGGGTGTTAGGATTAGACTTAGCTTTAGGGGTTAATACATTTATTAGAGTAGCGGCAAGGTCCGGTCGGCAGATTAGGGGTTAATACTTGAAGTTAAGTGTCGGCGATGTTAGGGGGAGGGCAGATTAGGGGTTAATAATATTTATTATAGGGTTTGCGAGGCGGGAGTGAGGCGGATTAGGGGTTAATAAATTTATTATAGTAGCAGTGAGGTCCAGTCGGCAGATTAGGGGTTAATAAGTGTAGGTAGGTAGCGGCGACGTTGGGGGGGGGCAGATTAGGGGGTAATAAATATTATGTAGGGGTCGGCGATGTTAGGGGCAGCAGATTAGGGGTACATAGGGATAATGTAGGCTGCAGCGGTGTGCTGTCGGCAGATTAGGGGTTAAAAAAATTAAATAGAGTGGTGGCGATGTGGGGGGGCCTCGGTTTAGGGGTACATAGGTAGTTTATGGGTGTTAGTGTACTTTAGAGCACAGTAGTTAAGAGCTTTATGAACCGGCGTTAGCCCAGAAAGCTCTTAACTCCTGGCTTTTTTCTGCAGCTGGAGTCTTGTCGTTAGATTTCTAACGCTCACTTCAGCCAAGACTCTAAATACCAGCGTTAGAAAGATCCCATTGAAAATATAGGATACACAAATGGCGTAAGGGGATCTGCGGTATGGAAAAGTCGCGGCTGGAAAGTGAGTGTTAGACCCTTTCCTGACTGACTCTAAATACCAGCGTGCGGCCAAAACCAGCGTTAGGACCCCCTAACGCTGGTTTTGACAGCTAACGCAGAACTCTAAATCTAGGCGTAAATTATTAACCCCTAAATCCGCCAACCCCAACATCGCAAACTACCTTTTAAAACTATTAACCCTTAATCCGCCATTAACCCACAACGCAATAAACCTATTCAAGTATTAACCCCTACACCGCCATAGCCCACATAGCCTATTAAATGTATTAACCCCTAATCTGCCGCCGCCAACATCGCCGCCACTATCATAAAGTTATTAACCCCTAAACCTAAGTCTAACCCTAACACCCCCCTAACTTAAATATTATTTAAATAAATCTAAATATAATTACTATTATTAACTAAATTATTCCTATTTAAAACTAAATACTTACCTATAAAATAAACCCTAAGATAGCTACAATATAATTAATAATTACATTGTAGCTATTTTAGGATTTATTTTTATTTTACAATAGTTATTAAATAGTTATTAACTATTTAATAGCTACCTAGTTAAAATAAATACAAATATACTAGACATGTGCGGTTCGATTCGGAACAAATTGAATTCGGATGAATTTGTTAAATTCAGAGATTCTGATCGATTTGAATTTCCGAATTACGGTAGTACCGAATCTACCGAATAAATCCGAATTAGTTCGGATTTATTTGTTACATACGGATGGCCATGGATTACAATAGTATTGTACAGTATATTAGGTTATATCACTCTGCTATGGGTTACACCTAATATACAGTACATAATATTAGTCTTATACACAGCACATCCCACCTAACACATACCGAAATTCCAAATTTCCGAATCGAATCGAATCCAGCCGAATTTATTCGAATCCGAATGAATCCAAAACGAATACGAAATGAATTCATTAGAATTTTGCCGAATTCGAAACGATCCGAACTGAAATTCGAAAACATCTGAATCGATCCAAACCGAACCGAAACAAATGTTTCGGCCGTGCACAAGTCTAAAATATACCTGAAAAATAAATCCTAACCTAAGTTACAATTACACCTAACGCTACACTATCATTAAATAAATTAAATTAATTAACTACAATTACCTAAAATTAAATACAATTAAATAAAATAATCTAAAGTACAAAAAAAAACAAACACTAAATTACAGAAAATAAAAAAAAAAAAAAATTACAAGAAGTTTAAACTAATTACACCTAATCTAAGCCCCCTAATAAAATTAAAAAGCTCACCAAAATAATAAAATTCCCTACCCTATACTAAATTACAAATAGCCCTTAAAAGCCTGTAAAAAAAACACTAACCCCTTGAAGATCACCGTACCTTGAGCCGTCTTCACCCAGCCGGGCAGAAGTCTTCATCTGATCCGGGCAGAAGAGGTCCTCCAGCCGGGCAGAAGTCTTCATCCAAGCAACATCTTCTATCTTCTTCCATCCGATGAGCTACAATGTAATTATTAATTATATTGTAGCTATCTTAGGGTTTATTTTATAGGTAAGTATTTAGTTTTAAATAAGAATAATTTAGTTAATAATAGTAATTATATTTAGATTTATTTAAATAATATTTAAGTTATATTAAATAATATTTAAGTTATATTAAATAATATTTAAGTTAGGGGGGTTTTAGGGTTAGGGTTAGACTTAGGTTTAAGGGTTAATAGCTTTATTATAGTGGCGGCGACGTTGGCGGCGGCAGATTAGGGGTTAATACATTTAATAGGCTATGTGGGCTATGGCGGTGTAGGGTTTAATACTTGAATAGGTTTATTGCGTTGTGGGTTAATGGCGGATTAAGGGTTAATAGTTTTAAGAGGTAGTTTGCGATGTTGGGGTTGGCGGATTTAGGGGTTAATAATTTAGTTATTACTTGCGGTGTGGGTTTGATGGCGGATATAGGGGTTAATAGACTTTATTAGTTATTGCGGTGGGAGATTGAGGTTGACAGGTAGATTGACATTGCGCATGCGTTAGGTGTTAGTTTATTTTTGCAGGCATTTTCTGGAGTTACGGTGCTCCCATACTCAGCGCAAGACCTGCTACGGCTGCCTTTTATGACGAGGTAAAAATGGAGTAAGATTTCTCCATTTTCACATGTAAGGCCTTGCACTGGATATTGGATACTGATTTACGACGCGGTCCCATGTTAGCCTATGGGAGTAATAATTGCGAGCGACGGGTGAAATATACGCGCGTAACTTGTATGCTACGCCGTTTATGTAATACCAAAATCGCATAAAATCTGGCGTTGCCGGCTCTTGCGGGCGACGCTGCATATGTAATGGAGGCCTATATGTTCCTTTCTCTAAATCTCTGCTTACAAAAACCACATTATATACATAAATATTTGTTATTTAAACAAACAATCTCAGCAGTTGTGTTCCACAACCTTAATTAAAAGCTAGAGAGTGACAGGATAACCAAGCCCAAAAATGGAACCGGATAAGATGGTTTCCAATATAATGAATATGTCTCAAATAATTGATTTTCTCTCTCAGGGTTTTCAGGACTTACATAATGAAAACCAAAATTTAAAGGGACAGTCTACCATAGAATTGTTATTGTTTTAAAAGATAGATAATCCCTTTATTACTCATTCCCCAGTTTTGCATAACCAACACAGTTAGATTAATTTACTTTTAGCTCTGTGATTACCTTGTATCTAAGAACCTTCTGACAGCCCCCTGATCACATGACTGTGACTATTTACTATCTATTGACTAGAATTTAGCATTGTGTTGTGCTAAATCTTAAATAACTTTCTGTGCCTGAACACAGTGTTATCTATATGGCTCACGTGAACTATCAAGTGTTTTGTTGTGAAAAACAATTTAAAAAGCATGTGGTTAGAGGCAGCCCTCAAGGGCTTATAAATTAGCATATGAGCCTACCTAGGTTTAGTTTAAACTAAGAATACCAAGCTAAAAAAGGAAATTTGATGATAAAAGTAAATTTGAATGTTGATTAAAATGACATGTCCTATATGAATAATGAAAGTTTTATTTTGACTAGACTGTCCCTTTAAAGGCTGTAATAGCAAAACAAACTACTAGTACACTGGTGTCACATGACACTCCTGAGCCAATTTTTAGTCCTCCTGAAAAAAAAAATTGATTTGGTGATCTATCACCGTGATAGATATCTTTACAGGGAATTTAAAAATGCATGTTATTTAATGTTTACTTTGAAACCAAAGACTTATAATTGTGACAGAATTAAAGTATGTACTGTTATTTCCTATCTCTGCGGAGAACCTAGAATTTGGGCTAATACTTTTCTAGTGTACTGAATTATCTTGATGAATTTTGTTTTCACTATGTCATCTCTTTATGCTGACACTAACACCCAGCTGACTGCAGAAAATGCATTAAGGAGTATCAGACAAGGGAAAATACCTGTTGAAGACTTTATAGTAGAGTTTAAAAGGTGGTCATTAGACTCTCAGTGGAATGATATCAGTCTCAGAAACCAATTTCGCCTAGGATTATCTGAAGCTCTAAAAGATGAGTCATCGCATATAGAGTTACCTGCTACATTGGAACTATTAATGAAGCTTAGTATCTCTATAGACAGAAGGTTAAGGGAAAGAAGAGCAGAGAATGCTCACCCTGAAATTCCTTTCAAGAAATAAAAGAAGAACTTTAAACTGATGTTTATAATGCGCTGGTAAAGTTCATGCTAGGAAAAATTGCCCTTCCTTAAAGAAACCTGCTTCTGGTAAGGTTTATCCTTCAACAGATTGTTTATCTCTTCAAATTAAATCTTCTTCTTATTGCATCTTATCTCTAACTCTACAGTGGGATCAAGTTCACCTACAAGCTGATGCCATTATAGACTCTGGTGCTTGCGGTAACTTCATTGACTCCTCTTTGGTCCTAGTCATAGATGGAACCCTTATTACTTCAGAACCTATTACTCACCAAACTATACCTATACAAATCTCTACACATGAAGGACATACTGAATTTGTTTCTTTTGAGGTTATACCCTCACCATTATTCCCAATTGTTTTGGGTATTTCGTGGTTACAATTACATTCACCTACTATTTCTTGGAGTGATATGCATCTGGAATTTAAATCCAACTACTGTTCTAACACGTGTTTTCAACACAATATAGTATTACAGCTCAGTACTCCTGCAATTCCACCCCAGTATAATGAATTCCAAGTTGTCTTTAGCAAAAAAGAAGCAGAGACTTTACCTCCGCACAGACCCTATGATTGTCCTATTGATCTTCTACCTGGAGCCACAGTACCATTTGGACATATTTAACCACTTTTTGAACCAGAACTACTCCATCTTAAGAACTACATTGAAGAGAATCTTACAATATGCTTCATCAGACCCTCTACATCTCCAGCTGCTGCTGGAATGTTTTTTTGTACAGAATAAAAACAACTCACTGCGTCCTATAATTGATTACTGCCAACTGAATAAAATTACTATAAAAAATTGCTATCCTCTTCCACTAATACCTGAATTAGTGGAAAGGTTACAAAAAGCTACTATATTCACAAAACTGGATCTCAGAGGTGCATATAACCTTGTGCATATAAAGCATGGTGATGAATGGAAGACTGCTTTCCGTACTAAGTATGATTTATACGAATATTTGGTTATGCATTTCAGCCTGTCTAATGCGACAGCTACTTTTCAGTTTTTTATCAATGATATTTTTGAGATTTATGCAATATATTCTGGAAGTTGATGCCTCAGACTTTGCCCTTGGAGCAGTTCTTTCCCAAAGAAAATATTTGAATGATCCTATACATCATGTCGCTTACCATTCCAGGGTACTTACTTTAGCAGAGACTCACTAACCAGTTGGTGAAAAGAAACTTTTAGCAATAAAAGTAGCTTTTGAAACTTGGAGACATTTATTGGAATCAACGTCACTACTTATTATTATTATTATTATTATTATTATTATTATTTATTCTGATCATCGAAATTTTGTAATATCTGAAAACCAATAAAACTCTATCTGCCAGACAAGTATGTTGGAGTCTATATTTTGAAAGATTTAATTACACTATTGTCTACCGAGCAGGTTAAAGGAATGGAAAAGCCGATTCTCTTTCCAGGATGTTCCCATCACCTGCACCACAAGCTCCCAGTACCATTATACCTTCTGAGCGTTTAATTAGTATTCTTGACAACTTCAGCTCTACTAAATGACGTTTCAATTTCTCATAATTTGTTACATACAGAGAGCAATGGACTACTATACAAATAAGAAAAATTATATATTCCCACTTCTTTACGAACCTTTGTTTTAAAACATGTTCATGGCACTCTCCTGACAGGGCACCTGGGTATACCGAAGACCCCAGAACTACTACAACAACATTTTTGGTGGCATAAGATGCAACAGTCTACCATATCTTTTGTCACCACTTGTACCACTTGTGCTCGCTGCAAATCAGAAGACCTTCCTATGGATTACTCACATCATTACACATTCATGAGAAACCTTGGCAATTCCTTTCTATAGATTTTATAGTTGAACTCCCTTCTTCACAGCAACATGATACCATCTTGGTGGTTGTCGATCAACTAACCAAGATGGCACACTTTATCCCTACAAAAGGGACTCCATCTGCCCCTAAGACAGCTGAGTTGTTTATAAAGAACATTGTCAGACTACATGGCCTACATACCAGTCTCACAACTGATAGAGGAGTACAGTTTACTTCCAACTTCTGGAGAGAATTGTGCAAAACCCTTTCTGTTGAAATGAAGTTTAGCAGTGCTTGTCACCCACAAACCAATGGATTATCAGAAAGAACATCATCTACAGGATAACTGATTAAACCTTTTACCACTCGCAGAATTTGCCTTCAACAACACCATCAGTTTGACAACTAAAAGAACCCCATTTTATGCCAACTATGGATTTCATCCAACTTTCCAATTTCTTTCTCCCTCCTTCTCCAACTGTCAAGCTGTTACCGATACATTGGCTACTATTCAAGATAGTTCTAATATCAAAGCAGCTCAGCAACAGCAAAAACATTACTATGATTTACGCAAACGTGCTCCACCTAACTACATGGTTGGGGATCAATTATGGCTTTCCACAAATAACTTAACATTGAATACACCCTCAAAGAAATTAAGTTCTGTATACATTGGACCTTTCAAGAATGTAAAGATTATTAATGCTAATGCCATTAAACTCCAGCTGCCGCCAACTTATTGTATACATGCTACCTTTCATGTCTCGTTGCTTAAGTCATTCAAAGAAAATCCTTTCCCGGATTGTGTATCTCCACCTCCTCCGGTACTTATTGATGGACAGGAACAATTTGAAGTAGCACAGATTCTCTATTCCAGAATTCGCTGTTGTCAACTCCAATACCTTGTCAGATGGAAGGGTTATGAGGAAGACAATGACTCTTGGATTGCTTTTACAGATCTCAATGCTCCTCGTTTGTTAAAGAAGTTTTATTTGACTCATCCTAGTAAGCCCGGAGGACCCGGGGGTGGGGGGGGGGGTAATGTCATATATTTTCCTCTGCCCCTTTAACATCCACGATTCATCTGCCCCTTTAACCTGTATTCAGTTTACCTTTTGCAAACCACCTCTCAATAAATAAATAAGCAGCTGCACCATTCCTCATTGATTGGTTATGGAATAGCTCTCTGACACTCCTTCAGGATCTCTCTGACTGTGA
Source organism: Bombina bombina (assembly GCF_027579735.1). Taxonomy (NCBI): domain Eukaryota; kingdom Metazoa; phylum Chordata; class Amphibia; order Anura; family Bombinatoridae; genus Bombina; species Bombina bombina. The sequence continues at coordinate 424,196,839 of NC_069499.1, forward strand.
TTTCTCTGATCAAGCTTCAGATGCCACTTCCATGTTGGAAGTATCCCTGTGCAAGTACTAAATGTTCTCTAAAGTGTTTGTGCAAACTCTCAAGGTATTATAATTACTTGTTTACTCCGGATTGTGTCTCTCTCTTTTGCCTGTGCTCACATCTTATCTGTTGTTCATCTCCTGTATGCACTCAATGTGTACTCCTACTTAATCCACTGGTAACTTTTTACAGAAGATATACTAAGGCATTACTTACTGACTGTTTGTATCATATCCTGCAATGTGCAGCTGCTAAAACAATTAGTAATCATGTCTCCTAGCAAACTCTCACCTAGATAACGAGTTTTGAGCGCTATAGGAAAAGTAAAGAACGCCACAAAGTGGCGTTATTTAATTCCCTATAGCACTGCTATTACAAGTTTAAAAAAACACTGCTTGTGCAGGCGATATGGAGATTTTAAGCTCCATACTGCTCCCAAAACAAGCGCTGTGTTTGACATGCTCGTGCATGCTTTCCCCATAGACATCAATGGGGAGAGCCTGCAAAAAACACCTGTGATTGCGGAAAGAAAAGCTCCGTAATGCAGCCTCATTGATGTCTGTGAGGAAAATAAAATAAAGTTTAAACCTAACACCCTAACACAAACCCCGAGTCTAAACACCCCTAATCTGCTACCCCTGACATCGCCATCGCCTGCCTACAGTTATTAACCCCTAATCTGCTGCTCCCGATATCGCTGCCACCTAAATAAAGCTATTAACCCCTAAACCTCTGGCTTCCCACATCACTGCCACTAAATGAAACCATTAACCCCTAAACTGCATCGCCGTCACCTGTCTACAGTTATTAACCCCTAAACCGCCAGCCCCCCACATCACAACTACCTAAATCAAACTATTAACCCCTAACCCTAACGTAACCCTAACACCCCCTAACTTTAACATAATTAAAATAGATCTAAATTAAACTTACAATTATTAACTAAATAATACCTATTAACCCCTAAACTGAAAGCCCCCACATCTCAACAACCTAAATTAAACTATTAACCCCTAATGTAACCCTAAACCTAACCCTAACCCTTAACACCCCCTAACATTAACCTAATGAAATTAGATCAAAATTAAAGGTTCTATTATTAACTAAACTAAATACTTACCTGTGAAATAAATCCTAAACTACCCTACACTAAAACCTAACATTACAAAAAATAAAAAAACACTATAATCACAAAAAAAAAAAAAACCTACCATTACAAAAAATAAAAAAACCTACCATTACAAAAAATAAAAAAATGAAATTGTCCAAAAAATAAAGATTCTTTCTATTCTAATACCTTTTTTTTTTAAAAAAAAAAAAAACACCCCAAAATAAAAAAGCCTAATCTAGAATAAACTACCAAGGGCCTTTTGGGGGGCCCTTCAAAAGGGCCTTTTGTAGGGCATTGCCCTGAGATAAACAGCTCTTTTGCTCCAAAAAAAAAAGACAAACACCCCCTAACACTATACAAACCCCCACCCCCCAAACTACCAAGGGCCCTTAAAAGGTCCTTTTGGGGGGCATTGCCCTGAGATAAACAGCTCTTTTGCTAAAAAAAAACACCCCCTAAAAATATACATTACACAAAATAACAAACAAATTATCAAAAATAAAAAAAATATTCCTATTCTAATACCCATAAAAAAAAACATCCCAAAATAAAAAACCTAAGCTACCCATTGCCCATAAAAGGGTATTTGTATGGGCATTGCCCTTAAAAGGACATTTAGCTCTTTTACTGCCCAGACCCTAAACTACAAAAGAAAGCCCAACCAATAAGCCCTTAAAAAAAACCCTGACGATCCACTTACAGTTTTTGAAGTCCCGCTTGAACGATCTTCATTCCAGACGGCCTCTTCAATCTTCATCCCGGCAGCGATGTCCTGATCCAGGTGGCGAGAAGTCTTCATCCAGGCAGCCTCTTCAATCTTCATCCAGGCGGTATCTTCTATCTTGATCCTGGAGGAGCGGATCCATCCTGAAGACATCCAGAGCATCCTCTTCATACGCTCACCGTCATACACTGGATCTTTAATGCAAGGGACGTGATTCAAGATGGCTTCCCTTGCATTCCTATTGGCTTAAAAATTTGAATCAGCCAATAGGAATTAGGGCTGCTAAAATCCTATTAGCTATTCAAAGCAGCCAATAGGATTTAAGCATCTCATTCTATTGGCTAATTCGAATTTGCTAATAGAATGAGAGCTTCTTAAATCCTATTGGCTGCTTTGAATAGCCAATAGGATTTTAGCAGCCCTAATTCCTATTGGCTGAGTAAAATTTTTCAGCCAGTAAGAATGCAAGGGACGGCATCTTGAATCGCGTCCCTTGCATTGAAGATTCAGTGTACGGCGGCGACTGTATGAAGAGGATGCTCCATGCCGGAAGTCTTCAGGATGGACCCACTCTACGCGCCGGCTGGATGAAGATCGAAGAGGCCGCCTGGATGAAGACTTCTTGCTGCCAGGATGAGGACTTCGCCGGCTGGATGAAGATAGAAGAGGCTGCCTAGATGAAGACTTCTTGCCGCATGGATGATGACTTCGCTAGCTGGATGAAGATCCTTCAAGCAGGACTTCAACAACTGTAGGTGGATTGTCGGGGTTAGTGTTAGGTTTTTTGGGTGTTTTTTTTTTTTTAGTTTAGGGTCTGGCAGTGGGCAGAAAAAGAGCTAAATGCCCTTAGCTTAGGTTAGGTTATTTTAGATAGATATTTTTTTAATTGTTTTTATAATTTGGGGGGGGGGGTTGGTTGGGTGGTGGGTTTTACTGTTGGGGGGGGGGTGTTTGTATTTTTTTTACAGGTAAAAGAGCTGATATCTTTGGGGCAATGCCCCACAAAGGCCCTTTTACTTTTTGTAATTTTTAGAGTAGTGTTAGGATTTTTTATTGGTAGTTTAGTTTTATTTAATTGGTAGTTAGTTTAATTTTAGTTTAATAATTATAATAGTTTAATTATTTAAAATTATTTTTTTTAATTTGACAGGTAAGTTTTAATTTAAGCTAGGGAAATTGTAATTTTAATATAAAGTTAGGGGGTCGTTAGGTTTAGGGGTTATGAGATTAAATTAGTTTATTTCATTGTGGGGGCTTTTGGTTTAGGGGTTAATAGTTTATTTTAGTATATTTCGATGTGGGGGGCTTGCGGTTTAGGGGTTAATAGGTTTATTATAGTGGCGGTGCGGGCGGACGGCAGACTAGGGTTAATAATATTCAAATAGTGTAAGCGATGTGGGAGGGCGGCGGTTTAGTTAATAAGTTTATTATAGTGGCGGAATAGGGGTTAATAAATATTTTTAGTGGTGGCGATGTCGGGAGCGGCAGATTAGGGGTTAATAAATTTATTATAATGTTTGCGATAGGGGTTAATAGGTAGTTTTTTGGGTGTTTAGTGTACTTTGTAGCAGTTAAGTTATGAGTTTTATGTTACAGATTTGTAGCATAAAACTCATAACTACTGACTTTAGATGGCGGAACGGATCTTGTCGTTTTAGGCTGTATCGCTCAATTTTTAGCCAGAACGCAAAACTCGTAATACAAGCACTATGGGAATCCCATTGAAAAACATAATTGTTATGTGTGCGGGACTGACGTTGCGTTACAGGCTAAAAGGTGTGCGGTACACCTACTTGTAATCACTGCGGTACACCACACTTGTAATCGTTGCGGTGCTGTTTTAATGCTAAAAATGCCATATTTTCAGCGTTACAAGCCGCAACGCAAAACTTGTAATCTAGGTGTCTGTCTAACTAAATCCTGCAATATTACTGTTCACCACTTGGGGCATTAATCCTACTCTGTGAATACTTAACCTAACCTCTTTGGTGTATATATGTAAACTATTTTGTTTTGTGCATAGCATGTTAAGGTATTTTTGCTTTATTTCATCTTTGATGTATATTAACTGAGCGGAGGTTTATATAAAAGGTATTTACAACTATATATTCCTTTCTCTAAACCACATTATATACATAAATATATTTGTTATTTAAACAAACAATCTCAGCAGTTGTGTTCCACAACTTTAATTGAAAGCTAGAGAGTGACAGGTAGGCTCAAAAGCAGCAATGCACTACTGGGAGCTATTTGTTGATTGGTGGTTGCACATATATGTCTCTTGTCATTGGCATGCCTGAGGTGTTCATCTCGCAAACAGTTGTTTATTGATGCCCCTTCAACGAAATGTTGTCTAAAATTTTATATGCTCTTTTTAAATTGTGAAAGAAAAAAATGTGGGTTTCATTTTTTTGAACGGTAGATATGCTCATGAAATATCTAGTGATCTGTGAATATAGGCTTTGAACTGGCAATGCTTTCAACATCCTTGTTTCAAATAAAGGGTCTTACATATTTTTAAGTGAAAGCTTTTAAAATACAAATTTAAATTAAAATTGTTAGACACAACATGTATTGATACAAACTTGTTGATCTCATATAACACAGCATTGTGTTAGGGAGATGTAGAATGTTTTTTCTTAAAATTCATGGGCCTACATGTTCAAGCTTAAAGGGACAGTCAACACCAGAATTTTTGTTGTTTTAAAAGATAGATAATTCCTTTATTACCCATTTCCCAGTTTTGCATAACCAACACAATTATAATAATACACTTTTTACCTCTGTGATTAACTTGTATCTAAACATCTTCTGACAGCCCCTGGTCACATGACATTTTATTTATTATCTTTTGACTTTCATTTTAGCCAATTAGTGCAGTGTCTGCCACAATCCACGGGCGTGCTCACAATGTTATCTATAGGGTTTACCTGAACTAGCTCCCCCCCGCTGTGAAAAGCAAATACAGAAGCATGTGATTAGAGGCGGCCTTCAAGGGCTTAGAAATTATCATATGAGCCTTTCTAGGTCTAGCTTTCAACTAAGAATACCAAAAGAACAAAGCAAAATTGGTGATAAAAGTAAATTGGAAAGTTGTTTAAAATTGCATGCCCTATTTGAAACATGAAAGTTTTTTTTGGACTTGACTGTCCCTTTAAGATATAACTAGAATACTAATACTATAGCTGCTGGTAACACACAGACATTAAAGGGACACTAAATAATAAAACATTTTATGCACCCCCCTATAGTCATGGATGCTACCATTTTAGAACCTAGATTACACTGCAAGTATCTGAAGGAGAGTTGCTGCACATGTCCAAACTGGTAAGCACTGGAATGTAGTGAAAGAGATTTCAACATGGTGGCACACATGACCAGAGAGAGGTGGGGAATAACCTCAATAGTATGCTTATAAAATGTATGTCCCATTAAATACTACATTTAGAACAGTGCATGTTTTTGAAAATAGTAATGTCCTCTGGACTGGATTGATTTACAGTTTTTTTTTCACAAAGGACATTTTTAAAAATGATTGTACTTTTTATTTTAAGTCCATAGCATGTTCAATTCATAGAGAGATGGATGGATAACTGTGCTTGAATTTATTAACCTCAACAAAAAATAGGAAGATCACATTGTTCGTAGTGCTGTTAATTTTTTTTTCTGCTATGCTTGGACTTCTATGCTTGGACTTTAAGCTTAATAGTGGTCACCCAGTCCAAAGCTGTTACATAAAAGTATACATTATGCTTGATCTATGCTTACTAACTTAATAGGTCACCCAGTCCAAAGCTGTTACATAAAAGTATACATTTATCAAAACTAGACAATCCAGGTTATATACCTAAAGGCATTTTGACAACTCTAATTTAACACTTATTTTCACCACTAGCAGAAAATAAAACTGAAGGATAAAAAAAATACGCTTTAATTAAATAAATAAAATTACTTTAATAAAATGAATTCACAAACAGTGGCTTCTCATTTATGACATGTAATCAATGTGACTGGCTGTCACAACAATCACGACCATGGTGGCATTTTATTGGGCATCACTGGACTGATCACTCCTGGGGCATCACTGGATAGCTCACTGAACCTAATACTAACATGCATTGCAGCACACCAGTATCTAGGCTCCATTAGAGATTGGGTATCAGTGTGATTTTATTCACAATAGCAGTCATACTTGACTGTTACTGTACTGCAGTGTGTGATTTCAGTATGAAATAGAGGCACCCCACTGACATGCATGCGATTACTGGGACCCCTGTCTTTATGATCGCCTGTCTTGGGCAGCACTATTTATTATTTGCATCACTGATGAGACATCAAGAAATATAATGGTCAGGAAGACCTCTGCTATTAGAGCTGCGGTTGTCATTAAAAGAGTATAGTTTTGGAGGTGTTTTATCGGCCAATAGCTATACATTGTCAATAAACATGTACTACCTGTTAGTATATCTAGATTATCTAAAGTTTAGCAAAGTATTTGCTACTGTCCCATAATATGTCATCAACTGCATTGACTGGTACTGGACTCAATAATAGTTGAGTGGGTAGATTTTTGGCTATAGGATAGGCAGCAGATTGCATTAATTAATGTAGCACATGTAAAGGAGGGGAAGGAGGCGAGTGCATCAGGGTTCAGTTGAGGGATCTGTTTTTCTTAATATATTCATTTGTTATATTAATGAAAGGCTTCGAGGAAATGTTGGACTTTGATTATGATGTTAATTTATGTAAGAGAATTGACTGGAATACTGGAACTGGAATAGCCAGCAATGAATAAGCTAGTGAGTGAAATCTAAGAAAAGCCCCAAAAAGTTGGATAATATATTTAATAGGACTAACCAAAACACTATATAGACCTCTTTTTACCATTACATAATTTTCTGAAGACCAGAAGATTTACTTCAGTTAAATGTAAATAAGCATGAAACAGCTAAAAAGGATTAGTAGTGTGATGTGGATTTATAAAACTCATAAGGAAAAACATTATGGACCAGATTACAAGTAAAGCGCTAATTAATGCTCCCACTTGAGCATTAACTGTGCTAGAAGTTCAGCATTTTGCGTTTATCGGGTTGCGCTCGTATGAGTAAACAGTTTTCACTTGCACGCCAGCCCAACGAGCGCAAAAAGCCGAACTTAGAATATTGTGTTCAAGTTTTTCCCCAATAGAAATCAATGGAGCAAAGAAAGTGGGGGAAAAAACACCCTACTTGCGAGCAAACCCAATTGCATATTCTCAAGTGTGCTAACCCGACATGAAAATATGAATATTTCACATTCCAATGTTCTTTTGGATATTTCACCTTCTACAGTGGACAATATAATTAAAAGATTCAAGGAATCTCATCAAATCTCGTTTCGTAAAGGGCAAGGCCTAAAACCACTTCTGAATGCGTATTATCTCTAATCCCTCAGACGTCACTGTCTCAAAAACCGTCATGAGTCTGTAATGGATATCCTGACATGGGTTCTGGAATACTTTGGTAAACCTTTGTCAGTCAACACCATTTGCCACTGCATTCACAGATGCAAGTTAAGGCTTTACTATGCAAAGCAGAAGCCATACATCAACAATGTCCAGAAGCCCCACCAACTTCTCTGGGCTCAGTCTCATCTCAAATGGACAGTAGCACAGTGGAATCGTGTTTTGTGGACCAATGAGTCAATATTTTAAATAGTGTTTTTTACAAAACAGCCGTCGTGTTCTCCACGCCAAAAAGGAAATAGACCATCCAAGCTGTTATCATCATTAGGTCCAAAAGCCAGCATCTGTCATGGTATGGGGGTGTGTCAGTGCCCATGGCATGGGTAACTTGCACATCTGTGAGGCCACCATTAATGCAGAAAGACATGTATACATTTTGGAGCAACATATGCTGCCATCTAGATGTTTTCTTTTTTCCAGGGACATCCCTACATTTTCCAGCAGGACAACGCCAAACTACATTCTGTCCGGATTACAAGCCCATAGTTGCATAAACAGAGAGTGTGGGTGCTAGCATGGCCTGCCTGCAGTCCTGACTTGTCTCCTATTGAGAATGTGTGACTCATTATGAAGCACAAAATAAGGCAACAAATGTCCTGTACAGTTGAGCTGCTGAATACATACATAATGGATGAATGGGGGGGCTTGATAAACTGAAACAACTAGTGGTTGTCTAGTGCCCAAACGTTTAATAAGTGTTATTAAAAGAAAAGGTGATGTAACACAGTTGTAAACAGTCAACAGTCCCAACTTTTTTGGAGTGTTTTGTAGTCATCAGATTTGAAATGAGTGTATATTTTTAAAAATACATTAAAATCACAAAGTAAAACATCAAATAATGTGTTTTCAATATAGGGCAGGGTGAATTGAATTTTCAAATTACTCTTTTTGTTTGTTTTTTTGCATTTTCCATACTATCCAAACTTTTTCGGAATTGGGGTTGTACATGATTATATATAGATATAGATATATACAGATATATATATATAAGAATATCTATTTAGAAATACTTAGAACATATTCTGCAATGTGCAGAACATTGAAATTTGAAATATTTACAGTAAATACACAGTATAACACTTTATTAAATATGAATATTGCATAAATATGCTTTTACATGTTTTTATCTACTTGACAGCAAGGGGCTCCAATGCACATATATATATAAATACATATATACAAATATAAATATATAAATACATATGTACACACATATAAGTGTGTGTATATGTGTATGTGTGTGTGTATATGTATGTATGTATGTGTATATATATATATATATATATATATATATATATATGTGTGTGTGTGTGTGTGTATTTATCTCTATGTTAAAGTCCTTTGCCTGCCTTTTTTTTCTAACACCTGAGACCTCATATCTTTGCACCCTTTTCATTTTTTCTGCAATATTTTTTTTTAATCATTTTTTATTAGATAGTGTTATTATGAGTGTAACTGTACTTTTCAATGTATTTTTGATGTGTTTTCTGACACTTTTGTTTCGCGAAACAGTTAAACAGAGCTCCTGGGACATGCTATAATGATGAGCGGTAATTTAAATTGCGCTCAAGTGATCACATTTACTTTCAACTTGTAATAAGAGCGCTAAGCCTGACCCACGCAAACAGCCGCGATAAACCCCTTTTTGTTTGCACGGAACTATTAGCCTGCCACTTGTAATCTGGCCCTCAAAGTTTTATCCAAATCATGAATTCAATATTTGGGGTTTCCTGTCCCTTTAAGTTAATACATTATGACTTTAATTTAAAGAGGGGTACTTTTACAGAATATATATCATCTATCTATCTATTTATCTATTATATCTCTTAGTAGCATCACTGGCATCCCTGGATTCCCTAGTCGATGTAAGCCCACTTGGCCACCTCGTATGTGGGGTTATGTATGTGAGGGTGTATGATTAGCTTTGAAAGTGCCCCTCTCCCCTAAAGAAATAGTGTGGATGATGACTATGTGTTGTCAACCACCCTTAAAGGGTTAAAGACTATTTTGATTTTTGTAGATAATGCTCATTTAAAGGATTGTGGTCAACCCCCAAATGTTGAATGTTTGCTATTTTTTGTAAATGGATGTTACATTTCATTGTATCTCATTTATATTTTGATTAACAAATATTCATGCATTTGGAATATTTAAATTGGAATTCATTATTTTTAAATTGTTACATTGAATATTCAGATATCATGTTCTATAAACGCAATGTTTATTTTTGAAGAAATTTAACATTTGTTGTAATCCTGATATTAAGGTGGTAGAATTTTAGTCAATACACATCTTTGTTCTTCCATTCAAATGTGCATCCTATATATAAAGTGTATATTATCGAGGCATACATATATAAATCGACTAGGCTTAGTTTCCCTGGACCCAGGAAAAATGGTACAGTTCCTTTTTTATGATTTGGACAATGTGATAGTATAATTAAGGTAGATACAATTTGTTATATGTATACAGGTAAGAAAATTAGTGGTTACCTGTGACATCACTAATATAGTGTATGTCTTCAAGTGGCCATGTAGGCTCTTATACATTGGCAAATGACTCAACTGGTTAAGGACAGGATGGATCGACATAAGTATAATATAAGAAATTCATTGTTACAAAACCTTGCCATGCCATTACATTTTGCATAAATTGGCTAATCATCTGAGGTTTATGAAGGTCCTTTAAAAATAAGGGATCACCCATGATGGTATTAAATATTAACAGTTATTATACAGGGCAGATGGATCAGAAAAAGACATTAAATCATATTCTTCATTAAGTCCATTGAGATATAAAGTGTGAGACACTTTATATCTCAATGGACTTAATAAAGAATATGATTTATTGTCTTTTTCTGATATTGATATTTTAATGGGATATGAAACCCAAAAACAATATTTTGTGATTCAGACAGAGATACCATTTGAAAAAGTTTCCAATTTACTTCTGTTTTCAAATTAGCTTTGTGCTCATGATATTCTGTGTTGAAGAGATACCTAAGTAGGCATCTGGAGCACTACATGGCAGGAAATAGTGCGGCTCTTGCAAATAGATAACTTGCAAAACTGTTGTCATATAGTGCTCCAGAAAATGGCTGGTTCCTAAGCATATGTCCCTGCTTTGCAACAAAATATACAAGGTAACACAGAAAATTGATAATAAAGTGCATTTAACAGTTGTTTAAAACCACATGCTCTATACGAATCGTAAAAGAAAAAAAATTGGGTTTCATATCCCTTTAATTACTTACCCAAATTTAATTTGGTTAATTTTTATTTATTTTTTTTTGCTGTTTTTTTTGTGGCTTGGCAATGCCCATTTACTGTCCAAAACAGAGTTGTCTTTCTGTTTACATTTTTGAAAGAAACCATCACTACTACCTGATGCTGACATCTGCAGCCAGGTATTTAGGGAGTTACAACATTTCAGTGCACCTGTAAACTATCTTTCTTTTTTTCTCTTTCTTTGTAGTTATAAATTTACAAAGCTTTGTCCGCAGAAAATAAATTAGCGTTATCTAATTGATGAAACTCTTATGGGCATGCATATACTAATGTATTTATATCTTATAACTGTGCCAGTTGATAGTACAGGGTCCAGCAGAATTACCTGACTGTCTTCTGTCAGTAAACACACAGACACAGTTTTCATGTTTTAAAATGTTTATTTAACATCATGAAAGAGCAGTAACTACCATTTTAGTGGTATCTTAGTTTTATAGCTGAACTGCAGCTAAACTAAACCAGAAGCAAAAGAAAAAAAGTTATGTTTTAAAAATTACATTGTCCAGTAGATTCCCGTAATTTCGAACACATTCATGCAGAAGTGCTCTGAAGCTTCTCATTGCTCGGTGGATAATTTCAGGTATCCCCAGAGGAAGAAATCACACACCGCGAGGTCAGGTGAGCTCGCTGGCCAGGCAACATCCCCACGGAGAGAAATAAGGTGCCCGGGGAACATCTGATATTCCTAATGTAAGGGCATGCTTCCGAGCTGACCGACATGGAGACTGCACAAATGCTTGTCTGTGTCCTGACCCCACGCACTCTGCCTGAGTTTTTTTTTTTTAATGTAGACCCTGTTTGGCGGAAATTTTTTACCCACAGCATAATTGTGTTCCTGCTTGGAACACTTCCATTTCGATCGATCTTAAAAAATGGGTTTGGAAAAGACTCTGTGGTTTTGTTTACAGAGTCATTATGCTGGAAAAAGCTTTCTATCACAAAAGCATGGTGCTCTCCAGTCCACAACACGCTTGCAACGCAAATCCTATAGACAGTATAACATATTAAAATTACCAGCACCCGCCCTACACCAATAGTGTGGGATTATCTGACGCCACAAAATCATCAGGTTATTCTGCTGGACCTTGTATATTTATTTAGTTAATTGTAACGTTGACCCAATAAATGAATAATTAAATCATTAATGGATTTATACAGAGTATATTAATGTGTGCATTGCTTGGTCAAGTTGTTGAAGAGCTGCTCTAAACCAGTTTTCTCAACTCCAGTTCTCAAGTTCCACCAACAGGCTGGATTTCAATGATAGCTGAACTAGTGCACAGGTGAAATAATCAACTGATCAGTACCCATGGTTAGCCTCGCTCTTCAGCTGATTATTTCACCTGTGTTCTAGTTAAGATATCATGAAAATCTGGCCTGTTAAGGGTACTTGAGGACTGGAGTTAAACACTGCTCTAAACCATTCAAAACTACTTCATACATTTTTTTCCAATTAAAACCCTATTTTAAAACAATATCTACTTACAAAACATTTTTGTAATTTAGACTCTCTCCCATATGCTTATCTAGATTACGTTTTTTTTGTTTTTTGTTTTTCATGGGAAACTGAGATATTCTTAAGCTTGATTAGTTTTGAAACCTTTTATTTGCCACAGAAACCTGCCTAATCTGCTGGAATGTATTTCCAGTATTTTGGTGTATTAGTCTCCATGAGTACATTCTGTTTCTTGGCTTTCTTGTAGCATTCCTGCGTGTATTGGTTTCATTGTGACACTCTCTGATACATGGTATATTAGACATTACAATATTGTTTTAAGGCAGATAATGTTATATACATTCTTAGATCTCACAGAAATAAGAAATGAATAACTAGACGTTTGCGTGAGTGGAATTAAAAAGAATATAGCAGAGAAAAATCTTCTTTGCAGTGTCGTCACTAGGGGGGTGCGGGCCGAAACCGGGGGACACCCTCCAGGAGGTGACACCACCAGAATTTTTTCTTTTTAATTTTATTGAAATTCAAAGAAATACAATGTAGAGATGCATAGATTTTTTTTTATTAAAGGAACCAGCATTTGTGAACATTAGTGGGACTGGGGAAGTTGTAGACACTTAATTTATTTGCCCCTTGAGCCAACACTGCAATTTCCACAGTTTTCCTGGCTGTTTTTGCTTGTTTGTACTTTGCTCCTCCATTGTCCAATTTCACTATGAATGTTGTGGGCGTGCCGTTGGGCTTGCAAAAGTTGCGCTGTTAGCCTAAACCTGCCTGCCTATGTGTGCTCACTGCTCAGTGACTTGTGGAGCAGTGTAGTCACTCACTGCTGTGCTGTCTCTCTAAACGGGAACCTGGAAATCATGAGGGGGGTGCCTGGCACCTGACCGTATGACTGTCTGACACTGTCTCTAAAGTGAAGGAGCCACGTATGATGCCCACTAGACCGGTACGGTTACAGTACACTAAGTGCACACTGAAGAGGTTGGAGGGGAGGGTGGGCGGGGGTCTAGGGGTGGGCAGAGTTAAGAGGTGATTGGCCATAAGAAGCGGTAGGCACGCGGCCTGGGTCTGTGCACTGACAGACTTAGAACAGAGTAAGAAAGTAGTCTCCAGCTGTGATGAAAAATTGACCTTTATTTTACATACAAGAACCAGTGAAGCAACGTTTCGGGCTAACAATAAGCCCTTTCTCAAGCCTGACATTTAGTGATTGAAACAGTGTTTAAATAGCCATAATGGCGCCAAGTGATTGTGTTAATTGGATTAGTATCGCCATCTAGTGGTTAAAAATACAAATTGCTTGTAAAAAATCTTTCTCCAACAATTTGTTACAATTTATGTGCTACAAAATTAACAATGTATATACTAAAAAATACAATACCTTGCAATTACATTAAAATGTGACATCATAAGACTTTAAACATAATGTGAGTACAATTTCTAACAAAAAATAATTCATATTCTACCAAAATTTGTGCCATTCATAAATATTCATTATGTTACAAATTTAATCTATAAAGATCCCATCCATAAAAACACAATCAATACATTTATTAAAAATTAGTATGTGTAAAAAAATCCTAAAAGAAAATTCCCACATACTCTAATATGTCAAAATAAAAAACAACTCATTAAACATTCAGCTTATTCATGGGTTGATTTCCAATGCATACATCATGCAAATGCATTAATAGATGTATTATATATGACCTATAGAGGAATAAAAAAAGAAAAACACAAAAAAAAAAAAAAAAAAAAAAAAAAAAAAAAAGCTTAAACACATAGGTAAAATGGATCAAAGGAGCCATATGTAAATTTTGAGATTCCAAGTTTGTCTACAATCAACTAAATTTGAAACTTTAAAAGTTGTCCAATTGCATTCTCTTTTAAGTCCTTTAGGCCATAAAGTATTCAATTCGTTAATCCAAAAGGCCTCTCTTTTATTTAAAAGAGCCTCTCTATCACCACCTCTTCTGGGCATACGAATTTGCTCAATAATTTGAAAACGAAGCTGGCTAATATTGTGCCCAGCCTGCAAGAAATGTGAGGAAACCGGAGCATCCTTTCCACACCTAATATTTGACTTGTGTTCAGAGATTCTTTCTCTTGACTCTCTGGTCGATTGTCCAATGTATAATAAAGAACATGGACACTTAATGGCATAAATAATAAACTCCGATCTGCAAGTCAAATATTCCTTAATTGTGTATTTTTTACCCGTATAGGGGTGAGAAACTCTATCTCCCTTAATCATTGAATTGCAATTGATACATGAAAGACAGGGGAAACATCCTGTGCGTCGCTTCCCAGTAATAGTTCTCTGAGTACATTTATTACTACCAACATCTGCTCTTACTAACTGATCTTTTATGTTAGGACTTCTTTTGTAAGCTGGCATAGGTACCTCAGAAAATGCTTTAATATCTGGGTGGCATTTTTGTAAAATATGCCAATATTTGCATATGATTTTATTTATTTTACTACTCCTAGTGTTGTACTGTGATACAAAAATTAACCTATCCTTTTTGTTTCTTTCTCCTTTTACTGTGTTAGGCATGGTACTTTCAGATCTTAAAATAATGTTTTGTTTCTCCTTGTATACCAGATCAACAAGATAACCCCTCCGTATAAATTTCTGTGACATTTGTTCTAATCGTGTCATTTTTAAATCAGAATCAGATACAATACGGTCTACTCGCAACAACTGACTTTTCGGTATAGCTTTAAAGGTAGACGGTGGATGGAAGCTGTTAAATAACAAAGTGTTATTTTTATCTGTAGGTTTATAATAAATATCAGCCTTCAAACCATGTTCACCTTTATAGATACATGTGTCCAAAAATTGAATAGATTGTTCATTCCATGTTAAATTAAATTTGATGCCATTTACCGATCTATTAAGATCATCAATGAACAAAAATAGGGATCCAATGTCGCCATACAATATGCCAAACACATCGTCAATGAACCACCACCATGTGGCTCCAAATTTTTTAAACAATAAATGTTCATATACAAACAGCTCTTCAAAATTGTTCATGAAGATGTTGGCATAGGTAGGGGCGACATTGGATCCCATTGCAGTACCCTTTCTTTGGAAAAAAAATTCATCCCTAAAAAGGAAATAATTCATATAAAGTATGATCTACAGTAGTCTAAGGAAAAATTGTATTTGAGCCAAATTTTACCTTTTGTCACACTTCAAAACTTTAGCTACTGACTCAATCCCACTTGTATGCTTAATAGAAGTGTATAAACTTGATACATCAAGTGTGAATAAAATTACTTTGTTGCTTTGTAAATTAAGCTGCTCAAGTTTTTTCAAAAAATCATAAGTATCCTGTATATAAGACGAAGATTTGACCACATACGGTTGCAGAATTTTATCTAAGAAAACCGAAATATTCGTAAAAATAGACCCTGAACCTACCACTATCGGTCTACCCGGTGGTTTAAATTAATTCTTATGAATTTTCGGCAAACAGTATATTACCTGTCTTACAGGATGTTTAATATTCAAAAATTCATTCAAATCATTTGAAAGGGCTTATTGTTAGCCCGAAACGTTGCTTCACTGGTTCTTAATGTAAAATAAAGGTCAATTTTTCATCACAGCTGGAGACTACTTTCTTACTTGGATCTATACAGGCTTGGTAAGCCTCCTCCGTGCTCCTGTGAATAGTGGGTGCTGTATTCAATTTGTTTGTTCTAGACTTAGAACAGAGTCAGAGAGCAGAATTTTCATAGTTTGCGCCTAAACCTTTTCTTTAGTGAATTATTTTTAGAGTGCTCTGTTTATCTTTCATTTGATGCTCTGCTGAGCCAGGGAGCAGCTCTAGGCATGAGCTTTATAATTAATGCAGTGCAGTTTACATATTTTGTATGTGTGTGTGTCTGAGTTTTTGTGTGTGTGTCTGTGTTTTTGTGTGTATGTCTGAGTGTTTTTGTATGTCTGAGTGTTTTTGTGTGTGTGTGTCTGAGTGTTTTTGTGTGTGTGCCTGAGTGTTTTTGTGTGTGTGTCTGAGTGTTTTTGTGTGTGTGCCTGAGTGTTTTTGTGTGTGTGCCTGAGTGTTTTTGTGTGTGTGTCTGAGTGTTTTTGTGTGTGTGCCTGAGTGTTTTTGTGTGTGTGTCTGAGTATTTTTTTTGTGTGTGTGCCTGAGTGTTTTTGTGTGTGTGTCTGAGTGTGTTTCCACATGTTTGTGTGTTTTTAAGTGTGTCTGAGTGTTTGTATGTGTGTGTGCCTGTGTTTGTGTGTGTCTGCTTTCTGGGGGGGTGACACCATAACTTACCGCACAGGGTGACACCAACCCTAGTGACGCCACTGCTTCTTTGTGCACTAAAAACGTTGAAAAGGTCTATAATCTGTCTGGTTAGCTGTCTATCTATCTATCTTCTATCTATAATCTATCTATTTATCATTTTTCTTTCATTCTATGTATCATCTATCATCTACCTCTGTCTGTTTATAAATATTTTTTTTTTATGTAAAATTCTACAAACTATAGGTTCATTTCAACTTAGTTGTTAAAAAATGAAGCCGTAAGCTATAAAAGTTCCCAACATCTAAAAGTAGTTTATGGCTCCAATTTAGTATTAGGTTTCCATTGAAATAATTTGTGCAGTGCATGCAGTTGCTCTTTTTGTGTAAGCTAATGTAAGTTAATGTTGTGTTAACTATTCCATCCAACATTATATTTTTTCGAAAATTGCGCCATAACAAGTTTGTTGCTATGGAAACCTGACCTTACACTATAAAATTTACATTTAACATCTGCACTCCTTACCTGTAATTGTCTCTAGACTTTAACAAAACAAAGATAAATTGAATTAATTAAAAAATAAAATGAAAAATGTTTTATTTATTGAAAAAAAAACGTTTTGGGGGTTTTATTAAATTTTTAAATTTATTGATATATGTAATATTTAGTGCTGGACTAGGCATAGGCATAGTTGGAATTTTAGAGATAATTGCTTGATTATGTTTTCTGTAAATACATATTGATAATTTAAATATGACCATAACTCCAACTAGTCCTATACCTGGGCCATCAATGAACATTACATAATGATACATTTATAAAGTGAAACACCTGTATTGTTTGAAAAAAAAATGATATTTTAATGGAATAGAAGCTTCAAAAAGCTTATTTTTCCTCTTTGTTTTAAATTTAATCTTTTAATGAGGTTTGTAAAGATTACAACAAAAAGAAATATATATCTGATCACAGTTACAGCAGGATTATGTACAAAAAAATCAACTCAAAAAGGTACACTGTAGAGCAAGTGTTGGACACACATCTAGATATCTATTAACAGGTAATAGGGCAGCTATTTGGGCTCTAAAAAATTAGGAATACTTCTAATTTGGAAAGGAAATCCAATTTGTAATAATATAAGATGGGTTATGTACTGTAAGAGAGGTTAACGCAATGGATTTCAATGAATAAAATCGGATACAATGAAAAAAATTATAATATTGGGGGGGCGGAGCCAGCGCTCGATGGAGGTAGCTGCACTGTAAGTGAGCTCCTGCTCCTACGCCATGCAAAAGCGGTAAAATAATGATAATAGCCGACAGTGTTCAACATTAAAGAACAGCAGAGCACTCCCTGCATAATCTGGCAGCAGAATCTGACAGTCAACGAGTTCCCAAAAGCGGAAGAAGGTCTGAACTAAAAACACTGCTGAGACAGACCGGAGCCCAGCGCCATCTTGGGCCATAAGGCAGTGCAAAGATCACTAGGGAAGTGAAAGGCAGCTCACCTCAGCCCATAGTGGAAAGGAGATCACAGCACCGCTAAATACTCATGACCCAACACCAGTAAGCAGAGACACACTGACAAGTTAACGAAACAGTGAGGATATACAGCAAGGGTGAGACAGGCCAGACTCATGCATCAGCTTGCCTCGAGGTGATCCATAGGCACTTCATAATGCAGCAACGGTTATGTAACGGAGCAAGAAGAAGCCATCCAGAGGGCTCATCAGTAATTTAAGGTATAAAAACACACACATAGCCCACGTTGGCCCATATATTCCTGAAAAGGCAAGGCCTATAGCACAATAGTAGGCCTACATGGCAGGGGTTTTGCTGCCATATCACTAACGAAATAGCCGGATCTGCAGTTGCCACCCAGAGGTGGCTCTTTCAGGACTGATATTGCTCAACGATTGCTTATCACTGTAACAACTACTTACCACTGTGACTTTTGTAATTTTGGGAAGATAAATCCTACTGTCTACAAATAGCACCATTAGGAGCTGAAACTGTAGGATTGTCTTTACATTTTTGTATCTATTTAACCCCTAGCCACACGCACTCTTTGCAGCATTCTGAGTTTGGGAAGCTCCAGTCTGCAAAAGGGATTCTTATTGATCCTATACTCTTAATATAGCTCACACTCAACCCAATCACACCTAAGGGATATAGGCAAAATGTCTCCCCAAAAAGCACATAAGAAGGGAGGCCCAGGTGAAGGAAACACTTTCCTCTACACCTTCAGTGAACAGTTACTTCAAAACCCTGGACCCCTCTAAGGAGCCCAACACAACATTACAAAGCAATATACCCTCCTTAGACTCAGAGGAAGATTCGGCAGCAGAGAGGATTACAGTTCCTAAAGCTTTGTTCAATTCTTTTCCCTAAAAAAAGACTTCTCAACCTTAATCTCACAGGTAAAGCAGTGTATAAGAGAAGAAATATCTGAAATATTAACTGATTTGGGTCCACAGAAAGTGGAAAATGAAGATGAATCACACTCAACTGCAAAGTATATAACCGAATACATCAGCAAGATGAAACAATTCAGGAAATGGAGGATAAGCTTGATGATGTCTAGAACAGGAGTAGAAAACATAACATCCAGATAAGGGGCATCCAGGAAAAAATAGAGGCTCTGGATTTGGACCAATATCTACAGGGACTGTTTAAATATCTCAAAGGAGAGGATGATATGGAGCATATCTAAATAGACAGAGTGCACAGGGCTCTATGCCCTAAGCCCCTGGAATCTCAACCCTCTAGAGATGTCATAGCCAAGATAACTAATTATACTGAAAAAGAGGAAATTATGAACAAGGTGAGACAAAAAAGATCCATAGCCCTTGACAATGTGGAGCTACAAATTTACTCTGATCTCTCTATCAGAACTCTCAAAAAAAGAAAAGAATTGGGTCCCCTTACTACACTCTTAAGAAACATAAACATCCTATACAGGTGGGCTTCCCTTTCCTTCTCCTTATCACCTGGAAAAGTAGGAGAATAATCTGCAGATCTCCAGAAGACATCCCAGATACCTGCAAAAAATTAAATATCCCAGAACCAGAGCCTGAGGACTCTCAACCCAGACTAAAAAATTCCTTGGTGCAAGACAAGCTCCCTCCACTTCCTCAGAGATCGGATTGGCAGAAAGCTCAAACCAGAAGATCCAGGAAACAAGTGGACTAATTTGCCTTCCCAAAGGAGGCAACCTGATAGGTGCATGGTCACCATAATTTTTTCTAAATCTTTATATCCGATGTCCAACACAGTTGGAGGACACTGTTAGATCTAATGGGACTTTAGGCTTTCCAACACCTGTACACAATAATAGCACATGGTCTTTGGAAAGCTACCATTTAATCTCCCAAATTAGGTAATGTCTGAGGTTTATAAAGTTAGTTGAGTTATGCTGTTCTAAATTCTATAATGTTTAGTCCTTTCTTACACTGAAATATTTACTTGTTTCGGTATAATACATTTGTTCACTATCATGGTGAGGATCTTGAGTATCCTCGGTTAATATTACTAATGTTTCAAACTTTAATTGTTTCATTCTTTCTTTTTATAGTTATGTTTTTTCTTGTAAGGTTCCCTAACCTTCCTAGGTCGCAGCTGGGTATCTGAGGTGTCTGGAACATGAGGTGCCTGTCATACAATCACTACTCCCCTAACTCAGCGATACACTTCTCCCATAAAATTAAATGATATCTAACAAGTGTTACACTCTTAATATCATCTCACAAAATGTGAAAGGGATGAACTGCCCCTCAAAACAAAGAATGGCATTACACAACATCAAACAAAGGAGTAGAGATATAATACTATTACAAGAAACACATTTTAGATACAGGAACATACCTAAATACTTCTCTTCCATGTACACACAACATTTCCACAGTACCAATCCAGTAAAAAAAAACAACGGGGTTAGCATCCTTATCAACAAAGCTATTCCTTTCTCACTC
Source organism: Bombina bombina (assembly GCF_027579735.1). Taxonomy (NCBI): domain Eukaryota; kingdom Metazoa; phylum Chordata; class Amphibia; order Anura; family Bombinatoridae; genus Bombina; species Bombina bombina. The sequence continues at coordinate 424,217,180 of NC_069499.1, forward strand.
ATCCATCTTGACAGAGACAAAGAAGGGAGATACTTGAGTATTACTGGCCTTATACATGGAAAGCCAATAACAATAGTAAATTTATATGCACCAAACAAAAAACAAGATGTTTTTATCAAAAAAATAACAAACACACTTATCTCCCTAATTAAAGGTCCGCTGCTGGTAGCGGGAGATTTAAACGTCACATTAAACGTATTAGTAGATTGCTCGACATCTTCTTCAAGGGTCCCTTTTGAGTGCTTTGCAGTCAATATGGGAGAACTTGAAACTACTCACCCTACATGACTCCTGGAGATTTTTGCATCCATATAAGAGAGATTACACTTTCTTCTCCAATCCTCAAAAAATATACTCTATTCTAGATTACATTTTAGTGGATCACCTGGCCTTAGCTTATGTTGCCAAAGTTAATATCTCACACACAACTTGGACAGACCATTCAATGGTTAACTGCCAACTAAACTGGCCTTCAATCCCTGTAAGACCTTACCACTGGAAAAAAGATGAATCCATCCTCCTAGATTCTGATTTAAAAACCCAACTGGAGAAGCACTTAGAGGTATTTTTCAACATTAACTCCACACATGACATAAACCCGGGGACGGTCTGGGAAACACATAAGTATTATCTCAGAGGAGAACTCATTAAAATAAAAGCTCAAATAAATAGGATAAATAGAGAGGAATACACTAACCTTGCTAAAAAAAATTGCTGAATTAGACTTCCTCCACAAAAAATCCCCTTCAGATACTAATATCGCGGAAAAATTGAATAGTTACAGGTCAGATATGAATAAGCTCCTCCAAATTAAAACCCAAAAACAACAACTTTCGTTGCAACAATGTTTTTACTGCGAAGGTAATAAAGCAGGAAAACTTTTAGCAAGAGCCCTTAAAAAGCGCCAACACAAATCTTATGTTCACTCTCTCAACAATAACAAAGGACACACTATAGAGGACACAATTAAAATAGCAGAAGAATTTAAAAACTTCTATCACAGACTATACAATCTGACACCAGACAGGCAGGAAGAAACCCATAAAAGCAAATGCGCAATATCTATGAGATATCCCAGTCCCTACCATCCCCCAGGCTCTAAGAGATAACCTAGTTACACTAATTCAAGAGGAGGAGGTACGGGCAGTCATAAAAAATCTCAAATCTAGTAAGGCACCGGGCCCAGATGGGTTTTCTGGGCTTTACTATAAATCTTTCCAATCTCTCCTGGTCCCACATCTCACCAATTTATTTAACCAAATTCCAGAGCAACTACAATTCCCAGATACTATGCTTCAGGTACACGCATCGGTTCTGTCCAAACCTGGCAAACCCCTGATTCTCCAGCCAACTTTAGACCGATATCTCTTCTCAATGTCAATCTGAAGATATACGCCAAAATTATTGCCAACAGACTGAGTCCGATTTTGCCGCATATAATTCATCATGATCAGGTAGGTTTTGTCCCACAAAGGAGGCAAAAGATAATACTATTAAAGTCCTAGATCTCTTAGACTCACTCAAAGTGAACAAAACCCCAGCAATATTCCTTTCCATAGACACAGAGAAAGCTTTGATCGTTTAGATTGGACCTTTCTACTTGCTACCTTGTTTCATTTTGGCTTTCCCTCTGCTTTTATAAAAAAAAAAATTGCCGGCTTATGTTAAGGTCTGTCCCCTCTTGCCTCTTCTATTTATCCTTGCTCTGGAACCCCTTGCAATTAAACTTAGATTAAACCCTAAGATTTATGGAATACAAATCAATCAATAGACATATAAATTGGCAATATTTGCCGATGACATTTTGTTAACGCTCACAAACCCATGTGTATCCCTTCCTTCAAATCAGGAGGAACTCACAACATATGGTTCAGTATCCAACTTTATGGTGAACTTTTCTAAGTCAGAAATCCTGCCAATTAACATCCCCACTACACTCATTAAAATATCTCAGCCTTCATATTTCCCCTGACCCTAAGATATTATGAAAATATAATTATGGAAAATGAATAGAGGAATTCCATCACATAGTAAATACGTGGCTACCAAAAAATGTTTCTTGGTTGGGAGGATACATGCGGTGAAAATTATGTTTTTGCCTAAAGCACTTTACCTTTTTCAAACACTCCCAAATTTGGATGTGTCCAGGGACATTTTGTCATTACAGAGGATAACGACTATATTTGGAGGCATAGGCCCCCTAGACAATCGAAACAGACATTGACACAATTGGTTGAGGAGGGAGGTCTGGGTGTCCCCAACTTATGGACCTATAAGCAAGCAATATTCTTGCAGAGAATAGTGGAATGGTCCAGACATAATGAAGAGACAGGCAAACGATGGGTACAATTAGAAACTCATATATCAGGCACACCACACCTAGGGATAACAATCTGGATTCCAAACCCAGATTCCAATCTAATAATGTCCAACCCTTCCTCAGTTATTCGCTGATTGGGTTAAGATAAGTTACAAATACCCACACATCACAACCAAATACTCCCCATTATGTCCATTGATAAATAACAATGAATTTCCGGCAGGTGAAAAATTCCTCTCGGGAAACATAACTGATTTTCAACAAGCTCTCCCAATCTACCAATTAACCCGCAATTGGGAAAATGCTACCTAAGAGCCAACTGGACACAGTCGGTGGTGGTACCCTAAAACCATGGCTGCATTGTCACCAAACAACACACTATATTTATACACATAAGTTCAAAAACTACCTTATTAGGTCACAAACGACCTATGAATCTCTGTGCACAAACACTGAACCACCCAAAAAATTGATCTCGGTTCTTTACAAATTGATTTTAAAACGCCAAATGCCACCTCTTCCTTGGCTTATGTTGGAAGCTGGGAGAAGGAATTAGGAAGAACAGCAACAACAAAAGTTTGGATTCCTAGATTCAAAGCCTTAGCCAAATCAGCACATTCAGCCAGGGCCCTAGAAACCAACATAAAAGTGATGACTAGATGGTACTTAACACCAACCGGAGTAAAACACTTTTTTCCATCGGCCAACGATAGATGTTGGAGAGGATGCGGACACAGAGGAGACATGCTACATATCTGGTGGGATTGTGAAGGCATTAGGTCATTCTGGAGCCAAATGTCCTTAGAAATTGAAGCAATCCTAAAAGCCCAGATAACACTGACTCCGGAATTGGTACTTCTACACAATAACCCCAAAATCGCATGTAAAATTAAAAAAACCCTTTTCCTCCTCATCCTCAATGCAGCAAAACAATTAATACAGAGGAAATGGAAAACTCCAATAATCCCAAACTTGAAAGAATGAAAATCTGAGGTTGAGACTAATATTATCTTAGAGAGGTTTCACTATTGGAGACTGGGGAAGCTAGATCTATATAGGGACATGGTATTGTATTGGGGAACATACATACAAACAATAGTGATGTGACTTAGTGATTAGGGTGCCTCTTGATGCCTTGGATGTTCTAGTTCTTACTCCTTAGATGATGCTCTCAGTATAGTGACTAGGGAACAACTATTCTTTATGTTTATTTTTAATTTTGTTTAAGTTTAACCAGGTTTGTTTTGATGTGTTTAGTAACATATTACAGCTAATGTGAAACTAATATGCAAAGCTGTTAGAACTCATAGCATAATTGAGACAATACTATCCAGATAATTAATTTTTACCCACCAGTTCATCCCTGATATAAAGACTTTTATCTATTGAAAACTGAATATATAAATCTGTAACAATGATATGACATAAGAGTATAAATTCACTTTATGTATCAGTGTTGTTTCAATGTATAATGGAACATTTCAATAAAGAATAATAAATATAAAAAAATATATAATATTGGATCTGGATCCCCAGTTTAGGGGTATATTTAAACAGGTTTACTAGGGTCTTTAATGAAGAAAGTAATAGATAGCAATGAGAACTAAACTAAGATCAAGGGGGACACTAGAACTCTCGTAAATTGCAGGAGTAAATGTTGTTAAATAGCACATGGTCCTATGATACCCTGTGTGAGGTATATGTTTAATAGGAACATGCTAGGGGTAGCAGGGAACACAGATGGACAAGAGTAAATAAGCAGTGCATACAATCAACTAGAAAAAGTGTATTAAACAGGCACACTATAGTACGCAGCATAAATGAGCAGATATTAGAGAACTGTGCTTACAAGCATACTATAGAACTGCCTGGAGTAGACATAATGAAGTGCAAAACACAAATGGGACTATGCTAGGGACCATTGCTCATATGCATAGAATAGTACTTCCCTAAGAAGGGCAAAAACAGACAAATTGGTTTAAAGCATATTCGGCTAGATTTATTAGAGTTTTGCTGTAAGAGGGGTGCGGTGCTAACTTCCCTACAGCGCTGGTATTACAGGTTTACATATACCTGGCATTAAAAGGAAAGAAGTGAGCGTAGCGCAAAATTGTGCTCCATACCGCACTCCAATACCAGCACTGCTTAAGTCAGCGGTGAGCTGGTTGTACATGCTCATGCACGATTTCCCCATAGACATAAATGGGGAGAGCCAGCTGAAAAAAAGCCGGCTGAAAAAAAAGCCTAACACCTGCAAAAAACCAGCGTAAAGCTCCGTTACGCAGCCCCATTAATTCCTATAGGGAAGCGAAATTTATACTTATACCTAACACCCTAACATGAACCCTGAGTCTAAACACCCCTAATCTTACACTTATTAACCCCTAATCTGCCACCCTCGAAATCGCAGACACCTACATTATACTTATTAACCCCTAATCTGCCACTCCGGACATCACCGCCACCTACATTATACTTATTAACCCCTAATCTGCTGCCCCCAACATCGCCGACACCTACATTATATTTATTAACCCCTAATCTCCCACCCCCAATTTCGCCACAACCTTACCTACACTTATTAACCCCTAATCTGCCGCCCCCAACGTCACCGCCACTATTATAAACATATTAACCCCTAAACCGCCGCACTCCCGCCTCGCAAACACTAGTTAAATATTATTAACCCCTAATCTGACGCCCCTAACATCACCGCAACCTACATTACAGATATTAACCCTTAATCTGCTGCCCCCAACGTCACCGCCACTATACTAAATTTATTAACCCCTAAACCTAAGTCTAACCCTAACCCTAACACCCCCTAACTTAAATATAATTAAAATAAATCTAAAGAAAACCTACTATTAATAACTAAATAATTCCTATTTAAAACTAAATACCTGTAAAATAAACCCTAAGCTAGCTGCAATATAACTAATAGTTACTAATAGTTACATTATATCTATCAGGCAAGTTTGTATTTATTTTAACTAGGTAGAATAGTTACTAAATAGTTATTAACTATTTACTAACTACCTAGCTAAAATAAATACAAATTTACCTGTAAAATAAAACCTAACCTGAGTTACACTAACACCTAACCTTACACTACAATTAAATAAATTACCTAAATTAAATAAATTACCTAAATTAAATACTATTACCTAAATTAAATACAATTAACTAAATTAAATACAAATACCTAAATCACAAAAAACAAACAAACAAACACTAAATTACACAAAATAAAACAAATTACAAGATATTTAAACTAATTAAACCTATTCTAATAGCCTAACAAAATAAAAAAGCCCCTCCAAAATAAAAAAAAACCCTAGCCTAAACTGAACTGCCAATAGCCCTTAAAAGGGCCTTTTGCGGGGCATTGCCCCAAAGAAATCAGCTCTTTTACCTGTAAAAAAAATACAAACAACCCCCCAACAGTAAAACCCACCACCCAAACAACCAACCCCCCAAATAAAACCCTAACTAAAAAAAAAATAAGCTCCTCATTGCCCTGAAAAGGGCATTTGGATGGGCATTTCCCTTAAAAGGGCATTTTGCTCTATTGCTGCCCAAACCCTAATCTAAAAACCACCCAATAAACCCTTAAAAAAACCTAACACTAAACCCCGAAGATCCACTTACAGTTTTGAAGACCCGACATCCATCATCAATGAAGCCGGGAGAAGTCCTCAATGAAGCGGCAAGAAGTCATCAATGAATCCGGGAGAAGTCTTCATCCAAGTTGGGAGAAGTGGTCCTCCAGACGGGCAGAAGTCTTCAACCAGACGGCATCTTCTATCTTCATCCATCCGGGGAGGAGCGGGTCCATCTTCAAGACATCCGGCGCGGAGCATCCTCTTCTTCCGATGACTCCCGACGATTGAAGGTTCCTTTAAGTGACATCATCCAAGATGGTGTCCCTTAGATTCCGATGCAATCAGCCAATAGGATTGAACTTCAATCCTATTGGCTGATCCAATCAGCCAATAGGATTGAGCTCACATTCTATTGGCTGATTGGAACAGCCAATAGAATGCAAGCTCAATCCTATTGGCTGATTGGATCAGACAATAGGATTTTTTCAACCTTAATAGTGACACAGACTCTTCCCATCTGTGTACCGCATCCATGGTAAAGTTGGAGCTTTTACCACGCTTAGTTTATCTCCACCACTTCAGAAATTGCTATAAATCTAGGATATGGCGAGGGTCCAGATTAATCCTAATGAACTAGGTAGTTTAGGGAGACAGCGTAGAAAGCTGTTATAGCCAGATCACCGGGGGGGGGGGTAGATGACGGTCCAGCCTTATTTTAGGCCGCCATTGTGTACCTCGCCGTTCCAGTACTACAGGGTTGAAGTTGACTCCACTATTTAGGTTGTGTAGTTAAAATAAATAGCACTCTCGACCCTGGATGGTGCCGCAGTCAGGTGATATGCAGTAGATAAATTGGTCTGACTCTTCAGCCTCTGAAGTAAGCGACCATAATGGCCGCCCCCAGAAAGCATCCCCAATATTTTTCCTCTTTTATACATAGTTGTGCATGCTCTAATGTTTGAGACCTTATCGACAACTTCTGACAAAGTTTTAATTGTTTTCACGTTGAGTAGGTGTAAATTTGCACTTTACAGCTTCTCTTATTTTCTATGGGAGACCATTTCAATCCATTTTTGAGCTGGCAATGTTTTATTAGAATCCCCTTTTTCCCCCAGTAATAAAGTGTTTCACGTAGGCATACTCATCATTTATCTATTTTTTAGCCTCAGCAGAGGAAGAACATGAAGCTCTCTCAATTTCTTTCCATGAAGCCGTTTTGTTTAAGGTTACCCAGCTTTAGAATTCTTGGCTCTGAAAACTTTTTTCAGTACATTTATTAAAGTAACTCAGTGCAGTTTCATAGAATAAGAGCACAGTGGCACAAAATCTTTCATAGAATAAGAGCACAGTGGCTCGAAACCTCCTTTTAACCTCTACTTGTGCTAATCCTTACTCTTTTTCCAGTTTCTCAATGATTGTCATAACAGCTAAGGGAAGGAAACAGTTTTAAATTTTTGACATCAAGGTTGTTTTCAAACTATTAATACTGTCACTTCAAATACAGTGACTGTCTGTCCCTCTACTTTTTTGACTGCTTTATTGAAAAATGAAGCCTGACTATGAAAAAAGAACAGCCATACTTCACTCAAAGGGTTATTAAAAAAATTCTACAGAAAAAATGGACATTTGTCCTATGACTGGAAATATGATTTAGGGTCATGAGCATTTTAAATATATAGAAAAATGGAGTCCTGAGCACTCAGAGGGGAAAATAAAATAACTATCTTCATTAATTAAAGATTAAAATGCATACTACATGCCATATACATGCAGGGGTCAAGGGAATGGACTGTCCTGATGCGTTTCATGCCCCTAGTGGTGCTTAGTTATAGGATACACAGTAAACAAGCCAACTTACATTTAAGGGGGAACCAGCCAATCAGGTACCGGAATCCGGACCAATATTGGATACGCCCATCCAAAAGCATAAGGTGGTATTGCATAATAAAAGATAAAAACATTGATTATTGATAAAACCAATAGTACAAGATAATTGAAAGTTGATTATAGGTTTTAAGGAAAATACAGTGATCTTTTTATCGTTTTTTTTTTTTTTAAACTTAATTTTTTATTTTAGTTCAAGAAAAAATAGTTATATTCCTAAAAATAGGAGAGGAAACAGAAAAGTGTTTATAAAGATCAAGAATTCACCTATAATTTCTAAAGCTTCTGAAAAATTTGATAAAGGAGGGACCAAACAGAAGAGCTAGGATTAGAAAATGCAAGATAAAAGTTTATAATAAATGCAAAATTTAGAAAATAAGGAAAATTAATTTGTAAAATACGAGACATCCCAATCTAGGTTCATACCTTTAGGGTGTCTTGTATCTAATTTAAAGATCCAAAATAGCTTTCTTTTGGTTAGGAAATTATGTCTGTCGCCCCCCCCCCCAGGGTGTTTTTTTTTACTATTTCTATGATCTGCACCCCAAAATCTGGAATACTGGTGAGGTGCAGGCCATTGAAATGTTTGGTTATGGCAGAGTCTTTGTTGAAGTTTTTTTACATCCCTGATGTGTGCCAAGCCATTATCATTATTAGCCCTATTAAGGAGCCTGCTCTTTAGTACCTCAGATTGCTGATTATAAATTTGGTCACAATTAGTGTTCCTTCTTAGTCTGAGGAATTGACTCTTAGGTATAGAGTTCAGTAAGTGAGGTGGATGTGCAGATTGAGCATGCAGGATGGTGTTGCCTGCTGTGGGTTACTGGACACGTCACCAGAATCCATCATACTCTCAAGTGTGAGATCTAAAAAATTAATTTTGATAGGATTTGTTTCACCGGTGAATCGTAATTTAACATCATTATCATTAAGATCATTTAGAAATTCTGTGATGGTGAAATCTCCATCATCTTTGGTGTCTATTATGAATATCATATCATCGATGAACCAGTTATAAAAAACAATATCATCAATATACAAATTACTGTCAAAAAAAATGTGATGGAGTTCCCACAAATAAATTAGCAAAGTTGAACATAGAAAGTCTGATCATACAAAAAATAATTGTGGGTTAGCAGGAAATCCAAACATTCACACCGGAATACTTTTTCTTCCTCCTGATAGAAAATAGAATCCATATCCAAAAAACAACTTAACTGCTCTTATCACTAAGTTGTGAGAGATACAGGAATATAGAGACTCTATGTCAATAACCTCCAACAAAAGGTGTCTTTCCATTTAATTTTCTTTAGATTATCCAGTAAATAGCTGGAGTCCCTCAAGTAACTGTATACGCTAGTAACTAGAGGCTGAAGAATGGAGTCCATCCACTCAGACACATGCTCCAAAAGGGAGCCTATGCCCAAGACGATGGGCCTACCCGGGGGGGAACTTAAATCCTTGTGGATCTTGGGTACATGATGGAAGATGGCGGTTACTGGTGATTTGGGAACTAAAAGTTCTGCCTCTCTTTTTTGTAAGATACCCAAAGCTATTCCATCATCCAGCAAAGTAGCAAGATCCTTTTTAAATTTTTTAGTAGGGTCAATAGGAAGGATTCGATAGATTACATTTTCTGTCTGTCTATTAGCTTCTGCAACATAACTTGTTTTATTTAAAGGACCAGTCAACACAGTAGATTTGCATTATCAACAAATGCAAGATAACAAGACAATGCAATAGCACTTAGTCTGAACTTCAAATGAGTAGTAGATTTTTTTTCTGACAATTTTAAAAGTTATGTCTTTTTCCACCCCCCTTTACCATGTGACAGCCATCAGCCAATCACAAATGCATACACGTACCATGTAACAGCCTTCAGCCATTCACAAATGCATACACACTTATTCTTGCACATGCTCAGTGGGAGCTGGTGACTCAAAAAGTTTAAATATAAAACGACTGTGAACATTTTGATAACGGAAGTAAATTGGAAAGTTGTTTAAAATAGCATGCTCTATCTGAATAATGAAAGTTAAATTTTGATTGAGTGTCCCTTTAAAAGTACAATTGAACCTCCCTTATCAGCATTTCTGATGACAAGAATGTTATTACCTTTTAGTTTAGTTAGGGCAGTTAATTCCCTATGTGATAAGTTTCCTTTAGTGTAAGAATATGGGTATTTAACAATATCTGAAGCTAGTTTAATTAAATCTTTTTCAACACTACTCTGAAAGGCATTGATATATGGCCCTCTGATTTGTATGGGATAAAAATCCCTATTTTTTATTATAGGAGGAATGACAAACTGCATTCTGAGACCATTGTTTGGGTCCCCACTGCCAGAGAGTTCTCTCATAACCTCCAGAGCACAATCGTCCTTGAATTCTTTCAGGTTTTCTTGATCAGTCCTTTTGGTCAGTCTCTGTGGAATATATGTCTTCATTAACATCCTGTTGTTCCATGGATAGCTGGTCACATCTATAATGGTTTCAAACACTGAGAACTTGTTGGTTGGAGCGAAGCCTAGTCCTCTAGATAGACTTGAAATTTTTCTTTTTTCCCCTTTGGGACCTCCTCATCCTATGCCTAAAGGGACACACAATTGAGGTGTAGTGGAAGTAGTATTTGAGCATTTTAAGTACTCTTTCAATGGAAGACAGCAGTGCTAGCCACGTCGTTTGAGCATAACCCACCATCATCTGAAACTATGTTTCTATATAGTCATACAACTCTTTTTAGAGTTTCAACTCTGATTGCATAAGATTTGAAATATAAAAATATTTTTGAGATGATCATCTGTACATCAACAGGCAAATTATCAGTGGCTGCTCAAGCAGTATTGTGGATGATGTGGCCTTCATACCCAACTCCTATCAGAGCATGCCTAAAGTTAATCTACATTTTGGTAAACACTTTGTTTTGGCTTTTTCTTTCTGCACCTCCAAAAATAGAATTGGTGTTATCGGCACTTAGTTCAACAACTTTTTCTATTAGACTATTTTTGGTTAGGCAGTCACTTAGTCACTCACAATAGTAGATGTTTCAGCAGGCAATGCTTTTAGTCTAATATTTTAACTTTCACTCCAGTTTTGTAATCAAAATACCTGACAAGAACAGGAATATATCTCTTTATGAGTGGATGTGTCAGTCAACACTTAAAGAAATGTAGCCTTTTCTAAATCATAAAGCATGAGGTGTAAACACATGCACGATTAAAGCTTCTGTTTTGGTATGTGCACATGCAAATTTGAGCTCCAATGTTACCTGGAGTAGCTTTGATTTACACTCCATGGACCTAAAACTATGACAGTGTGAAAGTATGTGATATGCAACAGCACACTCAGTTGCAGATAACTGCTCTTCCTTTTCACCAAATGTATCCTGTATAAAAAAAAAGTTGTTAAAGGGAATGGAAAGTCAAAATTAAACTTGTATGATTCAGGTAGAGCATGACATTTTAAGACTCTTGAAGCAAATTTGATAATAGAAGTAAATTTGGAATGTTCTATCCAAATCATGAAATAAAATTTTGGGGTTTCCCGACCCTTTAATGACGAGTTAGATGCTGCTGCAGAAATTGCTCTTTTGTGTTTATCACTGCTTACAATCACCACGTCCACCATGGTTGATGGGAAAAACTAGACGCACGTGTGCTTCCTCTTACATTAGAGTCTGATACACAGATCTTTGTGATGAATGGAAATTGCTTTTGTATTCGTTCATTAAAGGTGCACGTACGCTTCTTTGATGCCATTTCTATATATAAATATGAAATGACTGGGGGTTTTTTACTATTAAAGAATATGGTAGGAATTGCTGACAAATGTTTTTAAAGAATGAGAAATGTAAAATGACTAGATATTTTTTTATTAAATGCTAAGGTAGGAACAGGAAGGCACACATATCCTTTTAAAAACAGACAAATATTAAATACATTTTATATATAATTATTAAACCACAAATATTTTTAAGAAATATTTTTTAAAAAGAAAACCCCTATAAGGAGTAAAAAATATAAAGTTCTACAATTAACCTATATGGTAAGGAGTCACACATATTTTTATGCCCTATGATAAGGAGTAAAGTTGTACTGTTAACCCCTTATGGCAAGGAGTCTTAAATATAAACCAAACCCCTATAATAAGGAGAATACATTATAAAGTTGTACAGTTAAGCTCTATGATAAGCAGCCACAAATATTTTTAAAAAGAAAACCCCTATGATAAGGAGTAAAGTTGTACTGTTAACCCCTTATGGCAAGGAGCATTAAAGGGACATTAAATCCATTTTTTTTTTTCATTCATGATTTAGATAGAGAATACCATTTTAAACAACTTTGTAAATTACATCTGTTATCTAATTTCCTTTAGTCTCTTGATATTCCTTCCTGAAAAGCATATCTAGATAGGCTCAGTAGCTTCTGATTGGTGGCTGCACATATTTGCCTCATGTGATTGGCTCACCCATGTGCATTGCTATGTCTTTAACAAAGGATATCTAAAAAAATGAAGCAAATTAGATAATAGAAGTGAATTGGAATATTGTTTAAAGTTGTATTATCTGTCTGAATTATGAAAGAATTGTTTTGGGTTTAATGTCCTTTTAAATATAAACAAAACCCTTATGATAAGGAGAATAAATTATAAAGTTGTACAGTTAAGCTCTATGGTAATTAAATGTGAAAAAAAACCAGTGCGCCAAATACCTGTGTATAAAAAGTAAAAATATCAACATATAGTGCAATGTAATAGTGAAATACCCCTATATGTGTATACAGGGGTAAATATTGCAAAATATCTATGGTAAGGAGCCACAAATATTTTTAAGAAGAAAACCCCAATAATAAGGGATAAAAATGATAAAGTTGTAAATACTGCTGAAATATGACCATGGCTACAGCGGTGATTGACAGGTGTGAGTGCACCTTGCTAGACTAGACTGTATAGAATTAGCGCTGTGTAGTCATTTGATGTGGCCAAATTTCAGGACATTTAGTGTGTCCCACATGGTCTTGTTGAAATTTGGGACATAGGAACAAAACCTGTGACTGTCCCAGAAAATTTAGGAGAGATGGTCACCATAATAATTGGCAGGTCTGCCAATTTAATACCATATAGTGACAGCAAAGTTTAGAAAAGAAAGACACTGATATATTTCCTATGGTGCAATTGTTCTAGCTCTGTGGATTTCTGCCAGGGAATGTCTGCTGAAACCATATGCTGCAGAAAAAGTGCAGAAATTGATCTTTAGATGCATAGATCACAAAAGCCTAAAACTGATAATGAAAAATGGCCAGCAGTTGAGGATTTTACAGCTTCAGCACAGGTAGTTGACAGTATCATCCATCTAGTTGAATTGTTTTTACTTATGCACAAATCCTGAAAATCAATTTTAGATAGAACCGGTGTAAACACACACTGCTACAGATAATAAATATAGGAAAAAGGCTTTAGATGGTTTTTAACAATAATTAAACTGTTATGAAAATCAATAGGTTAGGTGAAAGAATTCAGGTGCTAATGATGTATCATTTCAGGGGAGGACCAGGGCTACTTGGTGACTCCCCCAAAACAAAATTTAATAGAAACTTTTAAATGCTTTTATAATTTAAGCGCCCTTCCTTATATGTCATCTGTCATTTTTATTCCATTCATACCTCCTCAATATATTTCATATCTGTAACTGCACACATGCACCGTCAGTCACACATACGCACAATCACATACACAATCATACAAGTGACAGTGCACGTAAACACTTTCCCGCTGCATATGAAAGAACAGTAATTTAACATGTTAAAATATGTTTGCATGAAAAAGAAGGGGACTTCAGCAAAATTTGTAACCTACGTTTCCAAAATGCTGCCAAATGTTTACTGTCTGGTTTGTAGCATTTACAGCTTACAGAATTTGCTTTTTTCCCTTTGGGACATGAAAGCAAGCAATTGTTACCCAAAATATATTTAATGTTCCTTTAAGATAAATTGAAATAGTCCAAATATAGTATGAAAAGTGCACATTTTCTCAAAAATGTCTGTGAAAATGTTAAGATTTTTTCACTTTATTCCTGAAGCAGCAATTAAGGATTTATAATCTCTAAATAAACAGTAAACAATGAACAATGGCATTTTTGTTGTTTATTCACAGCGGTGAACAAGTTTATTGATGTTTTTCTAATAAGCTACTACGCTGTGCCTGCAGTTTTATTGTTTGAATGATATTATTTTATACAGCTATTTCTATTTGTACTGATATTAGAATCCAGTGGGGTCCCATGTAATCATTGATGTGTGTATGTTACCACAATCTCATGAAAAATACTTAGAAATGTATGGCTGTTCTTATTACACAGGACCATAAAATATATTGGCCAGTCATATCTACAGGTATATTAAATCCCATCTTATATTTACTTGCGTCTCATAGCATGGAACATTGTCTGCCCTATGTGTTTCCATTTCTTTGATGGTTCCTCAACAATGAAGAACTTCAAATTGTATCTTACAAATGTCTTGTAGCTGTGGCAGGAGTGGGTAACCTTTTTGAGGGAGTGTACCCAAAGTGGCAGTAAACTTCTTAAATAGTTGATATATATCATGGGTTCATTAGACAAATAAATAATTAAGAAATATGCAACCAATGAAACCAAACAGTAAAGCGATATCTTAGGGGTGGAGAGCTAGTATTTTTTTTTTTTTCCAACATATTACTACTCCTAGACTAGTGTAAGACAGTCCGTATTTAACTCTTATTATTATTATTATTATTATTGGTTACATTATAAAATTACATTACAGATATCACATGTTCTTGAAAGTCATGAGGATATGAGGATATTTTTCAAAACAGAGTTTATAATATAAAGGAAATAATTACCTGGGCAGTAAATTAGAAGAAGAGGAAGAACTTGAGTTGTAGACAGTGTGTGTGGTTTTAATAGGGAAGATTTGTAAAACTATAAACCTCAGCATAACAAGTTAATGGAGGAATGATAATCAATATGCTGAACAAATTGTTTTGTTTTAAGTCTTGTAGGATATTGGGATGGATATAGAGATCTGTGAATGTGTAAAGCATTAGATATGTCTTATATGCTTCAGACAAAATAGTTTATAAGAGGAGGCATGAGGAATTGATTGATAAAAGTGTGTGTAAAGCATTAGATATGTCTTATATGCTTCAGACAAAAGAGTTTATAAGAGGAGGCATGAGGAATTGATTGATAAAAGGGTGGGGTCATCAGATGGGATGAATATGGAGAACTAAAAGGGTAGCAGTATATCTAAAATGAGAATGTGTAATTATAATCTCACTCCAGATGTGTGTAGAAGCAAAAACAGGAATATAGAAAGAGGGGCAACAGATAATGAATACTAGATGGGAAAAATGTGGTGGGCAGCTTTGTCTAGGATGGATTGCACTGGGAAGAGATGTATTTTGAAGAAGATGCCTGATGGCAATATCTCAGCTGTAATGTTACCTTTTTAACATATAGCTGCAACAATTTGCCTCTGAAGCAATTAGTTGAAGCCCTCTTTGAATTCTAAGAGATTACTCCTAACCATAATCCTAACCCTATTTGTATTACTACTTCTTATTCTAATCCAACCCCTAATCTTAACCCTATTTTTAAAACTAGTGTCTCTTAACACAGGCAAGTCTGTTGTTTTAAATATTAACCATACTCAGGAAATCAGCAACTATATTAAGACCAATTATTTTATTTGAGTGTATACCTCACCCTGATTTTGTTAGACCTATTTACCCTTTTTTATAAGAAATTATATTCAAACATCAGAGCGGTATTATTGGCTTGGCACTTTTAAGGGCTTCTCTCTTTTCAATGTAAAAATCGCTAGACTACCCAAAATATTGGATATTTTTTTAAATACTACCCACAGTTTTATCTGAAAAAAATATTTCTATCTCTGCAATCTGCTTTTAGGCTATACTATAAAATGATAAGGGATCAGAGCTCAAATGCTCTTCCCTCATATATTACATAATAGGAAAGGGAACTATTGGAATATATCCATGAAGCTGAATGGGGAAATTCTTTTAAAAGTTTCCTCTTCCATAGTCAAAACCATTTATAAGCTCCTTGCCCAATGGTACCTAACTCTTTTGCATTGACATAAAGTACCCAAAAGCAGGCTAAATTACAAGTGCCACACTAACTGTTGTACGCGAGCAATATCGAGTTTTTGCATGTGTCGGAAATAGCATGCATATTACAAGTTGTAAACATTAGTCGTATAAATAATAATAAAATGTTATAAGGGTTAAAAAGTGTGTAGTATATGACAAGGTGCTTGATTACAAATGGCAATGTTGCATGTATAGCTATGTCTAAATGTGTGTGTGTGTGTATGTATGTATGTATGTATGTATATATATATATATATATATAACACAGGAATGGACCGCACTCACAGACTGGACTGGGTACACATCCTAAGCCACAGCAAACTCCACAGCCCTGAACACTGACAGACAGCTGCAAAGTTCCCAGCAACCCAGGCAGTTAACCCCAGAACAGCCTGGGTGACAGGTCTGCAGGGAAGCATTACAAACACAGCAAACTCCACAGCCCTGAACACTGACAGATAGCTAAAAAATTCCCAGCAACCAAGGCAGTTAACCCCAGAACAGCCTGGGTGACAGGTCTGCAGGGAAGCATTACAAACATTATCAACACAACAGACAGAAAACCCGGCACTCGCCAGCAGATTCACATCAATGTTTAAAAGCAAAACTGGGGGAAGTCAGTTACATTTGGCGCCAAAGGATCAAGCCCAGGACCACAACAAGGTCTCCCCCTTCCTGGGAACCTAAACCAGCACCCACACAGTGCATACTTCCAAACAAACCAACTAGGAACCTCCCAGGGTGACACAGGCTTTTGTAACCTCCTCTATGTAAAACAAAACACAGAAATGGACCGCACTCAAAGACTGGACTGGGTACACATCCTAAGCCACAGCAAACTCCACAGCCCTGAACACCAACAGACAGCTGCAAAGTTCCCAGCAACCCAGGCAGTTATTCCTAGAGCAGCCTGGGTGCTGGGTGACAGGTCCGCAGGGAAGCATTACAAACATTATCAACACAATGTAACTTTTATTGTAAATACATATATATATATATATATATATATATATTGAGATATATATATATATATATATATGTATATTCCTAAATCTTTTATTTATATATATATATATATAAATATATATATATATATTTTACATTGATATTATAATATATATATATATATATATATATATATATATATATATATATATATATATATTTAATAATAAAATTAAAACATTTTCCATGTAAAGAACATAGGAATGTAAAACATGTGAAACGTGCTTCACGCTATTACAATTATTATTTATATATATATACACATACTGTGTGCATGTGTGTGTATGTGTGTATATATATATATATATATATAATATTCATTCTATAGATTATTTAGAATATTTTACAGTATGTATTATAATTTTTAATAATTATTAATATTTTTTATTATTTCATATTTTAAAAGAGCACATTAAGATTAGTAACTTTTCATGTGCGCTAATACGACACTGCATTAGTCCTAAATCGCAAATCCAGAAACGCATTACTCATATTTTACATTCCTATGTTCATATAGAAAAAATATATTTTTATTATTCTATATATATCTGATAGTGTTAATGTAAAATAGAGATCTATACCTATATATCTATAGGAATAGATATACAGGTATACGTATATACAGATATATTTAGAAATATGTATTTACAATAAAAATTGCATTATTATGTATGTGAAAAATATTGGAATGTTAAATATTAATAATTCCAGTCCGATTAGTGCACGAGCAATAGGTGTTTTCTTTTGTGCTCTCCATTGAATTCTATAGGGAGAATTTGTTAACGTGGACGTGATATTCTTTTTTTCTGAAGTCTTTTGGATAGCGTGTGTAGGGTTTTTTTCATGTGCAAACTTTTTACTTTCAAATTATAATGCTCGTGCTACCAGCTGCGCAGAAAAGCTTAGTTATAACGAAGTTTACACTTGAGCAAAAGCACTAATTAGCACACCACTTGTAGTCTGGCCCAGTATCTAAATTTTTTTTTTGCAGCACCTTTTCACATTCTTGGAGGGGCTGCCCTGCTATCAGATCCTACTGGAGTCAAATCTCAAGTTACTTAGAAAGGATACTGGAAATATTGAAAACTGTACGAGAAGACTAGTTCCCAGACAGTGAAAAACATGCAAGTTTTACCCAATGGATTGGATTTGCATTTTCTTCAGAGGGCATGTCACATTGCTATAATGGAAATGTTATTTTATATATATATACAGTGGATATAAAAAGTCTACACACCCCTGTTAAAATGGCAGGTTTCTGTGATGTAAAAAAATGAGACAAAGATAAATCATTTCAGAACTTTTTCCACCTTTAATGTGACCTATAAACTATGCAACTCAATTGAAAAACAAACTGAAATCTTTTAGGTGAAGGGAAGTAAAAATAATAAAATAAAATAATATGGTTGCATAAGTGCACACACCCTTAAACTAATACTTTGTTGAAGCAACTTTTGATTTTATTACAGCACTCAGTCTTTTTGGGTATGAGTCTATCAGCATGGCACATCTTGACTTGGCAAGATTTGCCCACTATTCTTTGCAAAAACACTCCAAATCTGTAAGATTGCGAGGGCATCTCTTGTGCACAGCCCTCTTCAGATCACCCCACAGATTTTTGGATTGGAAATTGGATTCAGGTCTGGGCTCTGGCTGGGCCATTACAAAACTTTAATCTTCTTCTGGTGAAGCCATTCCTTTGTTGATTTGGATGTATGGTTGTTGTCATGCTGAAAGATGAAGTTCCTCTTCTTGTTCAGCTTTCTAGCAGACGCCTGAAGGTTTTTTGCCAATATTGTCTGGTATTTGGAACTGTTGATTATGGGTATGGTGTGATCTTCACTATGGGTATGGTGTTCTTTTGGTGATGTGCAGTGTTGTTTTTGCGCCAAACATATCTTTTGGAATTATTGCCAAAAAGTTCAACCTTGGTTTCATCAGACCATAACACCTTTTCTCACATGCTTTTGGGAGACTTCAGATGTGTTTTTGCTAAATTTAGCTGGGCTTGGATGTTTTTCTACGTAAGAAAAGGCTTCCGTCTTGCCATCTACCCCAAAGCCCAAACATATGAAGAATACGTGCGATTGTTGTCACATGTACTACACAGCCAGTACTTGCCAGATATTCCTGCAGCTCCTTTAATGTTGCTGTAGGCCTCTTGGTAGCCTCCCAGACCAGTTTTCTTCTCATCTTTTCATCAATTTTGGAGGGACATCCAGTTCTTGGTAATGTCACTGTTGTGCCATATGTTCTCTACTTGATGATGACTGTCTTCACTGTGTTCCATGGTATATCTAATGCCTTGGAAATTCTTTTGTACCCCTCTCCTGACTGATACCTTTTAACAATGAGATCCCTCTGATGCTTTGGAAGCTCTCTGCGGACCATGGCTTTTGTGTAGGACGTGACTAAGAAAATGTCAAGAAAGACCTACTAGAACAGCTGAACTTTATTCAGGGTTAATCAGAGGCAATTTAAATTATGGCAGGTATGTGATGACTCTTATTTAACATGGTTTTGAATGTGATTGTTTAATTCTGAACACAGCTACATCCCCAGTTATAAGAGGGTGTGCACACTTATGCAACTACATTATTTTAGTTTGTTTTGTTTACTTCCCTCCACCTTGTTTTTCAATTGAGTTGTGTAGTTTATAGGTCACATTAAAAATGGTGGAAAAAGTTCTGAAATGATTTATCTTTGTCTCATTTTTTTACATCATAGAAACCTGACATTTTAACAGGGGTGTGTACACTTTTTATATCCACTGTATATGTGTGTGTGTGTATATATATATATATATATATATATATACATACACACAGAGAAGCACACTCACAGCACAACCGGCTCAATACTATTGTTAGCCTGTTCTATGGCGATTTACTCCCTGGGTGCAGCTTCTTTTAGCCCAGTAATGCTTTTCACAGAGAATAACTTTCCTGTAGTATATTAGTCTGATCCCGCCTAGTACGGTCAGTCCAGCGCCAAAATACCAGGCAATTCCTCTCTGAGCAAGGAACACAGCAACCCCAGACGATCGTTTTGGCCTTCATTGGGCATTGTCAGTGAGGTGTAGCCATATTCCTCTAAGCACACTGAGCAAGGAGTCCATGTCTGGTTTCCCCTTTTTCCCATAGGGAGACTAAATACACACAGAGAGAAGTGCACTCACAGGAACGAACAACTGGCTCAATACTATTGTTAGCCTGTTCTATGGCGATTTACCACCTGGGTGCAGCTTCTTTTATCCCAGTAATGCTTTTCACAGAGAATAACTTTCCTGTAGTATATCAGTCTGATCCCGCCTATTACAGTCAGTCCAGCGCTGAAATACCAGGCAATTCCTATCTGAACAAGGAACACAGCAACCCCAGACCATCGTTTTGGCCTTCATTGGGCCTAGTCAGTGAGGTGTAACCATATTCCTCTAAGCACACTGAGCAAGGAGTCCAAGTCTGGTTTCCCCTTTACTCGTGCTACCTGTTGCGCAGAAAAGCTTAGTTCTAACGAAGTTTACAGTCGAGCAAGAGCACTAATTAGCACACCACTTGTAGTCTGGACCAGTATCTAACTTTTTTTTTTTTGCAGCACCTTTTCACATTTTTGGAGGGGCTGCCCTGCTATCAGATCCTACTGGAGTCAAATCTCAAGTTACTTATAAAGGATACTGGAAATATTGGGCAGATCTATTAAATTACCCTTGAAAACTGTGAGAGAAGACTAGTTCTCAGACAGTGAAAAACATGCAAGTTTTACCCAATGGATTGGATTGGATTTGCATTTTCTTCAGAGGGCATGTCACATTGCTATAATGGAAATATTATTTTTATTTAAAATATATATTTCTATACACAGGTATATCTGATAATTGTTTTGTAATACACAAATATGTGTGTATATATATATATATATATATATATATATATATATACATATGTGTGTGTGTAAAATATATATATATATATATATATATATATATACACACACACACTACTTGGGAGCCATTTCCAGTCAAACTCTTAGCCATATACAAAATTCCTTTCTCTCTCAAAAATGAGGCACAGTGCCACTGTATATAGTTTGTATTACAGGGGAAAAAAACATTCAGTATACTCTATATTAAATGGCATTTTGATACAGGATGTAGTTTTTACACTAGCAAACCTGCAACTTTATATGTTTAAATATAGAGGGGAAAACTCCAAAACTCAGCACTTCTGTTATTTTAATTCTACAGGGAGTGCAGAATTATTAGGCAAGTTGTATTTTTGAGGATTAATTTTATTATTGAACAACAACCATGTTCTCAATGAACCCAAAAAACTCATTAATATCAAAGCTGAATAGTTTTGGAAGTAGTTTTTAGTTTGTTTTTAGTTATAGCTATTTTAGGGGGATATCTGTGTGTGCAGGTGACTATTACTGTGCATAATTATTAGGCAACTTAAAAAAACAAATATATACCCATTTCAATTATTTATTTTTACCAGTGAAACCAATATAACATCTCAACATTCACAAATATACATTTCTGACATTCAAAAATAAAACAAAAACAAATCAGTGACCAATATAGCCACCTTTCTTTGTAAGGACACTTAAAAGCCTGCCATCCATGGATTCTGTCAGTGTTTTGATCTGTTCACCATCAACATTGCGTGCAGCAGCAACCACAGCCTCCCAGACACTGTTCAGAGAGGTTTACTGTTTTCCCTCCTTGTAAATCTCACATTTGATGATGGACCACAGGTTCTCAATGGGGTTCAGATCAGGTGAACAAGGAGGCCATGTCATTAGATTTTCTTCTTTTATACCCTTTCTTGCCAGCCACGCTGTGGAGTACTTGGACGCGTGTGATGGAGCATTGTCCTGCATGAAAATCATGTTTTTCTTGAAGGATGCAGACTTCTTCCTGTACCACTGCTTGAAGAAGGTGTCTTCCAGAAACTGGCAGTAGGACTGGGAGTTGAGCTTGACTCCATCCTCAACCCGAAAAGGCCCCACAAGCTCATCTTTGATGATACCAGCCCAAACCAGTACTCCACCTCCACCTTGCTGGCGTCTGAGTCGGACTGGAGCTCTCTGCCCTTTACCAATCCAGCCACGGGCCCATCCATCTGGCCCATCAAGACTCACTCTCATTTCATCAGTCCATAAAACCTTAGAAAAATCAGTCTTGAGATATTTCTTGGCCCAGTCTTGACGTTTCAGCTTGTGTGTCTTGTTCAGTGGTGGTCGTCTTTCAGCCTTTCTTACCTTGGCCATGTCTCTGAGTATTGCACACCTTGTGCTTTTGGGCACTCCAGTGATGTTGCAGCTCTGAAATATGGCCAAACTGGTGGCAAGTGGCATCTTGGCAGCTGCACGCTTGACTTTTCTCAGTTCATGGGCAGTTATTTTGCGCCTTGGTTTTTCCACACGCTTCTTGCGACCCTGTTGACTATTTTGAATGAAACGCTTGATTGTTCGATGATCACGCTTCAGAAGCTTTGCAATTTTAAGAGTGCTGCATCCCTCTGCAAGGTATCTTACTATTTTTGACTTTTCTGAGCCTGTCAAGTCCTTCTTTTGACCCATTTTGCCAAAGGAAAGGAAGTTGCCTAATAATTATGCACATGATATAGGGTGTTGATGTCATTAGACCACACCCCTTCTCATTACAGAGATGCACATCCCCTAATATGCTTAATTGGTAGTAGGCTTTCGAGCCTATACAGCTTGGAGTAAGACAATATGCATAAAGAGGATGATGTGGTCAAAATACTCATTTGCCTAATAATTCTGCACTCCCTGTATTCATTTAGCACCTAGCTGTTAGTCTCTGTCCACAAGACAGTGTAAATGACATTTCTGAGAAACACACATATTTGCATACATTTACATTATTGTATTGTTTATTTTTTTGGAAAGATTCCTGAAGATGCCCATGCCTATCCCTAATCCTAACAAATCAAAGAAGCAGGCATGGATGAAAGAAAAAAGGTTCACTTTATTAGGGTAAAAGGAACCATCACACAACAGTAGAAGCACTAAAAAAGCCAGTAATGGGAAGACTAGATCTTACGTGTTTCGGCTAAAAGCTGCCTTAGTCATAGATCTAATCCTAACCCTAATCCTAACTCTATCCCTAATCCTCATCCAAACCTATCACTAATCCTACTCTAGCCTTAATCCTAACACTAATACAAACCTATTACTAATCCTAACCATAACACTAGCTCTAAGGCAACAAAACGTAAAGCAAATATTGCACTGAAGTGCAAAGGGAGTACTAAAAGAAACCTCAATTATAGCCAATGTGCACATCACTGTACAGTACAATATATCAGGGTGTACTGTATGTCTGTCTATTCTCAGAAAGTATTTTGTCCCTTTCAGGTAATCCTAGTTTCGGTAATTTGTAGTGATTTCACCTACTCTAGAGGTGGAGTTTGTGGAAGCTGGTGGAAAGGGATGATATCTGGGAGCTACCTTCATATAAAAGGACACGGTTCTTTCTAAGGACATACTGAACATAGAGTTTGTACAAACAATTCTCTCTTGTATCAACTTACTTTATTGTATTAATTTTTTTATAATTATTTATTCTATTCTGCTTATTTTTTACTTTGTATTTAACTTTTGAAGTGTTTGGTGTTCATCAGTATTTTCTGGGTTTAGCGCTTCTGGCCAGGTGGAAAGAAAGCTATACCTGTATTTTTTTTTTTTAAATAACCCTTAGACTAACCCTAATTTTAACACCTTCCTAGAAATTTACATACAAAGTACATTAATATAGCTTCAAGTGACTTTCAAAAACTTTTCTACACCACCCTAAAACTTTACCTTTTATGTTAATAAACTTAAATTGCATAGAGAAATAAATTACTATATCCTATTTATATAAAAGTTGCACTGGTATTGCAAGTTGAAAGTAAAAATGTTGTGCTCTCATGAAACCCAATGTGCACAAAAAATTAATCAGAGGATATTGCGTTTGCGATATGTATCTCCACTGAAATAAATGGAGCCGCTATGTTAAAAAAAATAACTAACACTTACACTCGCACGTTAACCCCCATCGCGAAAAGCCCCCTATTCTAATAATCCCTAAACTGTCACAACCCACACTGCAATAAACTGCCTACACTATTAACCCCTAAAACACCACATTCCCCTGCAATAAACTTCTTACACTATTAACCCCTAAACATCCACATTCCCCATCGCAATAAACTGCCTACACAATTAATCCATAACTGCCTCACCCCATCACAATATACCCTCTTATCTATTAACCCCCCTAACTGCCACAACCCACCATAGCAAACAACCCCCTAACCTCTTAACAGCAAACCCCACAAGACCCCTAACCTAAGACACCCTAAGTTAAAAAAAAAATATAACAAAAAATAAAAACCTCAACCAGTATAAGCCTTATCCTAAAACTTAATTCCCCTTTAAAAAAGCCCCCCCTCCCTAAAAACTTCTGTATTACAACTAAAACATACTCTAAAAATTGCCTTGTTGGGCAGTGCCCTAGTTGAAGTGATCAGCTCTTTTGCATTGAAAAAAAAAAGAAGTTTAATAAAACCAAAGAACCCCCCCCCCCCCCAAAAAAAAGAACCCAACCTATCCTAAGAAAAGTCCTGAAAAGTTTGCAATGGGGGGGTGGTGGTTTAGGGGTAAATAGGGTAGGGGTGGGAAAAAATATTTATTTATTTAGTGCTTAGTGCAACTTTTTTCTCAAACTCTTTACATGAGCTTCATGTGAAAGTTTGAGCGTATAATGTAATTGCGTTAGAGCAATCTCATTTACTTTAAATGTGTAATACGAGCGCACATTGACGCTCTACGCTGCCCATAGTAAATTACCATGAGTTTACTCAAATTAATTTACAGTAATTTAAACACAGCACCACTGAATCAGAGCACAAAACCCCCCACAAAGTTAGCCAACTACTTAGTTACGACATATATATTATAGCCCATTGCAGTAAAAAACATTTGGCTAGATTACGAGTTGTGCGTTATGGTAAAAAAGCAGCATTTACGAGTCTTGCAGGTACAGGTGTACCGCACACTTTTTGGCCTTACTGCAAACCTACTTATGTAAATTTCGTAAAGGCTTTTTTCTATGGGACTTCCATGGCGCTGGTATTACGAGTTTGTCTTGGGAGGCCATAAAGTGATGGGTACACCTCTACTGCCAAGATTCCTAACGCATTTTAAAGTCAGTAGTTATGAATTTTACACTACAAAGCCGTAGCATAAAACTCATAACTAAAGTGCTAAAAAGTACACTAACACCCATAAATTACTGAGTAACCCTAAACCGAGGCCTCCTGCATCGCAAACACTAAAATGAAAATATTAACCCTAATCTGCCGCTCCGGACATCGCCGCCACTATAATAAATATATTAACCCCTAAACCGCCGCACTCCCGCCTCGCAAACATTAGTTAAATATTATTAACCCCTAATCTACTGCCCCTAACATCGCCACCACCTACATTATATTATTAACCCCTAATATGCTGTCCCCAATGTCGCCGCCACTATTCTAAATTTATTAACCCTTTAAAACCTAAGTCTAACCCTAACACCCCTAACTTAAATATAATTTAAATAAATCTAAATAAAATTCTATCATTAACTAAATTATTCCTATTTAAAACTAAATACCTATAAAATAAACCGTAAGCTAGCTACTATATAACTAATAGTTACATTGTAGCTAGCTTAGGGTTTATTTTTATTTTACAGGCAAGTTTGTATTTATTTTACTAGGTAGAATAGTTACTAAATAGTTATTAACTATTTAATAACTACCTAGCTAAAAAAATACAAATTTACCTGTAAAATAAAACCTAACCTAAGTTACACTAACACCTAACACTACACTACAATTAAATAACTTACCTAAATTAAATAAAATATTAACCTAATCTGTCGCTCCGGACATCACCGCCACTATAATAAATATATTAACCCCTAAACCGCAACATCCCGCCTCGCAAACATTAGTTAAATATTATAACCCCTAATCTGCCGCCCCTAACATCGCCACCACCTACATTATACTTATTAACCCCTAATCTGCCTTCCCCAACGTCACCGCCACTATTCTAAATTTATTAACCCTTTAAACCTAAGTCTCACCCTAACCCCCCTAACTTAAATATAATTTAAATAAATCTAAATAAAATTCCTATCATTAACTAAATTATTCCTATTTAAAACTAAATACCTACCTATAAAATAAACCGTAAACTAGCTACTATATAACTAATAGTTACATTGTAGCTATCTTAGGGTTTATTTTTTATTTTACAGGCAAGTTTCTATTTATTTTAACTAGGTAGAGGTAGAATAGTTACTAAATAGTTATTAACTATTTAATAACTACCTAGCTAAAATAGATAAGAATTTACCTGTAAAATAAAACCTAACCTAAGTTATACTAACACCTAACTACACTACAATTAAATAACTTACCTAAATTAAATACAATTAAATAAATTAAATACAATTAGCTAAATTTACAAGAAAAACGACTAAATTACAGAAAATAAAAAAACAAGATATTTAAACTAATTACACCTAATCTAGGAGCCCTATCAAATAAAAAAAGATCCCCAAAATAAAAAAAAAAACACTAGCCTAAACTAAACCAAAGAAATCAGCTCTTTTACTTGTAAAAAAAATACAAACATACAAAACATACAAAAATACAAACAACCCCCAACAATAAAACCCACCACCCACACAACAAACCCCCAATCAGCCAATAGGATTGAGCTGGCATTCTATTGGCTGTTCCAATCAGTCAATAGAATGCCAGCTCAATCCTATTGGCTGATTGCATCAGCCAATAGGATTTTTTCTACCTTTATTACGATTGGCTGATAGAATTCTATCAGCCAATCAGAATCTAAGGGACGCCATCTTGGATGACGTCATTTAAAGGTACATTCATTCCGAAGAAGCTGTTGATTTAAGAGGATGCTCTGCGCCGGATGTCTTGAAGCTGGAGCCGCTCCGCATCGGAAGGATGAAGGTAGAAGATGCCGTCTGGATGAAGACTTTTGCCCGTCTGGAGGACCACTTCTGCCCGTCTGGAGGACCACTTCTGCTGGCTTCGTTGAGGACATCTTGCCGCATGGATGAAGACTTCTCCCGGTAAGTGAATCTTCGGAAGTTAGTGTTATGCTTTTTTAAGGGTGTATTGGGTGGGTTTTTCTTTTAGGTTAGGGGCTTTGGGTAGCAATAGAGCTAAATGCCCTTTTAAGGGCAATGCCTATCCAAATGCCCTTTTCAGGGCAATGGGGAGCTTAGGTTTTTTTAGTTAGGGTTTTATTTGGGGGGTTGGTTGTGTGGGTGGTGGTTTTTACTGTTGGGGGGTTGGTTGTATTTTTTTTCAGTGGCGTCTCTAGGGTTGGTGTCACCCGGTGCGGTAAGTCATGGTGTCACCCCCCCCCCAGAAAGCAGACACACACAAAAACAAAGGCAAACACACATACCAACACTCAGACACACTTAAAAACATACTCAGATACACACACAAACACTCGGAAACACACTCAGACACACACACAAAAACACACACAAAAACACTGAGACACACAAAAACTCAGACACACACATACAAAATATGTAAACTGCACTGCATTAATTATAAAGCTCATGCCTAGAGTGCTCCTGGCTCAGCAGAGCATCAAATGAAAGATAAACAGAGCACTCTAAGATAAATCACTGAAGAAAAGGTTTAGGCGCGCCAAACTATGAAAATTCTGCTCTCTGACTCTGTTCTAAGTCTGTTAGTGCACAGCCCTGGGCCGCATGTCACTGAGCAGTGAGCACAGATAGGCATGTAGGTTTAGGCTAGCATTGCAACTTTGCAAGCCCCACTGCACACCCACAACATTCATAGTGAAATTGGGCAGGGGAGGAGCAAAGTACAAACATCAGTATAAAGTGGGAGTGCGCATATCCTTGAGCTTAGTGGAAAGCTCCAACAAATGTGAGTAGTCATTTGTTACAAAACAACTACTTCTCAAAGTGCCATTACAGATTCACACTATGTTGCAATTTTCTGTTTCCTTTTTTATGGGATCTCACTGAGGAATGCTAACAAGCTGAAAAACTCATCCAGAGGACACAGACATCTTGATTCAGAACTTTATTTGGTTTTCCTTTTATGATTTTTGTTATCACTTTATTTCACAAACAAGCAAAAGCAGCCGGGAAAACTATTTGTTGAAATTGCAGCACTTACTCAAGGGGCAAAAAAATTGTGTGTCTGCAACTTCCCAGTCCCACTAATGTTCACAAATGCCAGCCTCTAATAAAATAATCTATGCATCTCAACATTGTATTTCTTTGAATTACAATAAAATGTAAAAAAAAAAAAATATTTTTTTTGTGTCACCCCTGGAGGGTGTCACCCAGGTGCTGCCCGCCCCCCCCCCCCCCCCCCCCCCCCCCCCCCCCCCCCCCCCCCCCCCCCCCCCCCCCCCCCCCCCCCCCCCCCCCCCCCCCCCCCCCCCCCCCCCCCCCCCCCTAGTGACGCCACTGTTTTTTTACAGGTAAAAGAGCTGATTTCTTTGGGGCAATGCCCTGCAAAATTTTTTTTTTTTTTTTTGGGGGGCTTTTTATTTTGATAGGGCTATTAGATTAGGTGTAATTAGTTTAAATATCTTGTAATTTGTATTTTCTGTAATTTAGTGTTTTTTTTGTAATTTAGCTAATTGTATTTAATTTATTTAATTGTATTTAATTTAGGTAAGTTATCTAATTGTAGTGTAGTGTTAGGTGTTAGTGTAACTTAGGTTAGGTTTTATTTTACAGGTAAATTTGTATTTATTTTAGCTAGGTAGTTAGTAAATAGTTAATAACTATTTAGTAACTATTCTACCTAGTAAAAATAAATACAAACTTGCCTGTAAAATAAAAATAAACCCTAAGCTAGCTACAATATACAGTGGGGCAAAAAAGTATTTAGTCAGCCACCAATTGTGCAAGTTCTCCACTTAAGAAGATGAGAGAGGCCTGTAATTTTCATCATAAGTATACCTCAACTATGAGAGACAAAATGTGGAAACAAATCCAGACAATCACATTGTCTGATTTGGAAAGAATTTATTTGCATATTATGGTGGAAAATAAGTATTTGGCCACCTACAAACAAGAAAGATTTCTGGCTCTCACAGACCTGTATCTTCTTCTTTAAGAGGCTCCTCTGTCCTCCACTCATTACCTGTATTAATGTCCCCTGTTTGAACTTGTTATCAGTATAAAAGACACCTGTCCACAACCTCAAACAGTCACACTCCAAACTCCACTATGGTGAAGACCAAAGAGCTGTCGAAGGACACCAGAAACAAAATTGTAGACCTGTACCAGGCTGGGAAGACTGAATCTGCAATAGACAAGCAGCTTGGAGTGAGGAAATCAACTGTGGGAGCAATAATTAGAAAATGGAAGACATACAAGACCACTGATAATCTCCCTCATCTTGGGCTCCAAGCAAGATCTCACCCCGTGGGGTCAAAATGATCACAAGAATGGTGAGCAAACATCCCAGAACCACACGGGGGGACCTAGTGAATGACCTGCAGAGAGCTGGGACCAACGTAACAGAGGCTACCATCAGTAACACAGTACGCCACCAGGGACTCAGATCCTGCAGTGCCAGATGTGTCCCCCTGCTTAAGCCAGTACATGTCCGGGCCTGTCTGAAGTATGCTAGAGAGCATTTGGATGATCCAGAAGTGGATTGGCAGAATGTCATATGGTCAGTTGAAACCAAAGTAGAACTGTTTGGTAGAAACACAACTCATCGTGTTTGGAGGAGAGAGAATGCTGAGTTGCAACCAAAGAACACCATACCTACTGTGAAGCATGGGGGTGGCAACATCATGCTTTGGGGCTGTTTCTCTGCAAAGGGAACAGGACAAATGTTCCGTGTACATGAAAGAATGAATGGGGCCATGTATCGTGAGATTTTGAGTGCAAACCTCCTTCCATCAGCAAGGGCATTGAAGATGAAACATGGCTGGGTCTTTCAGCATGACAATGATCCCGCCCGGGCAACGAAAGAGTGGCTTCGTAAGAAGCCTTTCAAGGTCCTCGAGTGGCCTAGCCAGTCTCCAGATCTCAACCCCATAGAAAACCTTTGGAGGGAGGTTGAAAGTCCGTGTTGCCCAGCGACAGCCCCAAAACATCACTGCTCTAGAGGAGATCTGCATGCAGGAATGGGCCAACATACCAGCAACAGTGTGTGACAACCTTGTGAAGACTTACAGAAAATGTTTGACCTCTGTCATTGCCAACAAAGGATATATAACAAAGTAATGAGATCAACTTTTGATATTGACCAAATACTTATTTTCCACCATAATTTGCAAATACATTTTTTCCAAATCAGACAATGTGATTGTCTGGATTTGTTTCCACATTTTGTCTCTCATAGTTGAGGTATACCTATGATGAAAATTACAGGCCTCTCTCATCTTCTTAAGTGGGAGAACTTGCACAATTGGTGGCTGACTAAATACTTTTTGCCCCACTGTAACTAATAGTTACATTGTAGCTAGCTTTGGGTTTATTTTTATTTTACAGGCAAGTTTGTATCTATTTTTACTAGGTAGAATAGTTAAATAGGAATAATTTAGTTAATGATATTAATTTTATTTAGATTTATTTAAATTATATTTAAGTTAGGGGTGTTAGGGTTAGACTTAGGGTTTAGTGGTTAATAAATTTAGAATAGTGCAGGTAATGTTGTGGGCGGCAGATTAGGGGTTAATAAATGTAGGTAGGTTGTGGTGATGTTAGGGGCAGCAGATTAGGGGTTAATAAATATAATGTAGGTGGCGGCGATGTTCGGAGTGGCAGATTAGGGGTTAATAAGTATAATGTAGATGTTGGCGATGTCGGGGGTGGCAGATTAGTGGTTAATAAGTGTAAGATTAGGGGTGTTTAGACTCGGGGTTCATGTTAGGGTGTTAGGTGTAAACATAAAATGTGTTTTCCCATAGGAATCAATGGGGCTGCGTTATTGAGTTTTACGCTGCTTTTTGGCAGGTGTTAGACTTTTTCTCAGCCGGCTCTCCCCATTGATGTCTATGGGGAAATCGTGCACAAGCACGTATAACCAGCTCACCGCTGACTTAAGCAGCGCTGGTATTGGAGTGCGGTGTGGATCTCAATTTTGCTCTACGCTTACTTATTGCCTTTTAACGGCGGGTTTAGAAAAACATGTAATACCAGCGCTGCAGGAAAGTGAGCAGTGACAATAACGTGCAAGTTAACACTGCACCCCTCATAATGCAAAACTCGTAATCTAGTCGATAGTAATTTACCATATACCTTTTAATCCTTATAAAAATTATTCACATACAAATTATTAAAAAGTTATCAGTGTATATATGAATGTTATACTTTATTTTGATGTATTTTTACTGTGTTTAATGCAGCTTTTTATTTAGCCCTAACCCTTTACACAAGGTCTTAAGTTGTGCTTACCCGACGAGTGCAAAATACACGCGCAAATTAATGTAAGCGCAATATTTTAATATTGCACACGTGATAATGTTAGCACACCACTTGTAATGTAGCCTTAAACCTTTTAATACACTGTATTAAATGCTTGTCAAGTAATTTTACTAGCCTGGGGATAGGGGGGTAATAATAAGATAATTTTTTCTCTTGTGAGAATCATAGCTGTTACTAATTAATCACTAATTGATAAAAGTATCCTACAGAGAGGAGCAAGACACATCAAACGTATACTTATCTGAGCTATCAAGTTAAATTTACTTCATTACCCCATTCAGGTTGGGTAGACAGTTAGACATTTAACTGACAATGGCATTTTAAAGGGCCATAGTTTAAAATTTACATGCTCTGATTTTTTTAGAGCATGTAATTTTAAGACAATCAACCCTGCAGTACTGTGTGTTTAACCCCGCAAACACTTTCCCCAAAAAAACCTTGAGTGAATTCTATTGCAACCAACTAATTTCTATTTTTGAAAGCAATCTTACTTTACAGCATTTTTTCACACCCACCTAAAACTTTTGCACATTAATGTATATCTATCTATCATCTATCTATCTATCT
This sequence comes from Bombina bombina, assembly GCF_027579735.1. Classification (NCBI taxonomy): domain Eukaryota; kingdom Metazoa; phylum Chordata; class Amphibia; order Anura; family Bombinatoridae; genus Bombina; species Bombina bombina. Next base: position 424,249,256 of record NC_069499.1, read on the forward strand.
ATCTATCTATCTATCTATCTATCTATCTATCTCTATCTACCAATCTATCCCTGGTCCTGAAATATAAATATTAGGCATTATGGGAAAGCGTAGATTCAAGTTTTCCATTTCGTATCTACATCTTGTTTCCATGCAATCAAACTTTTGTGCTAAGTTTAATTTTATCATTACCAACATATTTTTCTTTTAATTTTACCTTGAAACTGTTATTTTCTCAGATATGGAGATGCAAGTTATTTGCACTGATTGCCTTAAGATAACATAGTACTGTACAAATTTAAGCTCTGATAAGATCTGATATCTCAAATTGTTCTATAATTTCCTTTGTTATTTTTTTTATTTACATGGTTGTTTTTTCCACTTCCGCAATCAGTAACTGCTAAATGCTGGACACAGATTGCTTTTGACTATTCTTTTTTTTAATTAGTTTTTCCCCACTGTGGTTTGTTGTCAGATAAGACAGTGAGGATAAACAATGTTTCCAGGCAGGGAACTTGTCCACCTGTGTCTCCAGCAAGCAAGTTAACATCCACTGACAAAATGTATGACTGCATAAGCAAATGCTAGTGCAACCATGCTCTTATTCAACCAAGCATCCAAGAGCAGAAAACATTAGTCTGGGTTAATTTAACTCTGCTACAGCCAAGGTGATGGAAAGGTTGTGGAACAGTGACCTCAAATCTACAGCTTCATAAAGAGAGCCCAAAAATTACAACTCACACATTGACATCCATGCCGTTTTTCAGAACTCCTTTGCAATGTGCAGCACGTGCTTGTAAAGTGAAATCTTCATGCCAGACAGATAAGATTTCTCAGCCTTCAGAAATTTGTACAATGTTCTTGTTTTAAGGTCTATGGTACCCAGATACTAAAGCATCCCTTCCTGCTCTTAGGTAACCAATCACGTGAGAGCAGGGCATGTCAATCTTCATGAACGAATGAAGTGGCAGAGTGGCTAAGAAGCAGCAGTCGTATGAGCGAGTCTTCACAGCAAGGGCTCCAAAGCAGCATTTGCTGCTTCGTTCATTACGCCTGCTGTACATGATCTGCTGTTCATCCTTTCTCTGTTGAACTCGAATTTATGTTCTGCTTTCTATCACAAAAATATGGAACTGTCCAGGTTCCCACCCAGGTGTTCAAGCCCACCCAAGCAACCGTGTCCCAATATATATATATATATATATATATATATATATTATATACATAAAGAGAGAAATGCACTCACAGGATGAACAACAAGCTCAATACCATTGTTAGCCTGTTCTATTGCAATTTACCACCTGGGTGCAACTTCTTTTAGCCCAGCAATGCTTTTCACAGAGTAGAACTTTCCTGTAGTATATCAGTCTGATCCCGCCTATTACGGTCAGTCCAGCGCCAAAATACCAGGCAATTCATCTCTGAACAAGGAACACAGCAACCCCAGACAATCATTTCGGCCTTCATTGGGCTTCGTCAGTGAGGTGTAGCCATATTCCTCTAAGCACACTGAGCAAGGAGTCCACGTCAGGTTGCCCCTTTTTTCCCTTAGGGAGACTAAATACATATAGAGAGAAATGCACTCAGAGGAACGAACAACAAGCTCAATACCATTGTTAGCCTGTTCTATGGTGATTTACCACCTGGGTGCAACTTCTTTTAGCCCAGCAATGCTTTTCACAGAGTATAACTTTCCTGTAGTATATCAGTCTGATCCCGCAGTTATTCTCTGTGAAAAGCATTACTGGGCTAAAAGAAGCTGCACCCAGGTGCTAAATCACCATAGAACAGGCTAACAATAGTATTGAGCCAGTTGTTGGTTCCTGTGAGTGTACTTCTCTCTGTGTGTATTTAGTCTCCCTATGGGATAAAGGGGAAACCAGACGTGGACTCCTTGCTCAGTGTGCTTAGAGGAACATGACTACACCTCACTGACGAGGCCCAATGAAGGCCGAAACGATCGTCTGGGTTGCTGTGTTCCTTGTTCAGAGAGGAATTGCCTGGTATTTTGGCGCTGGACTGACCGTAATAGGAGGGATCAGACTGATATACTACAGGAAAGTTCTCTGTGAAAAGCATTACTGTGCTAAAAGTAGCTGCACCCAGGTGGTAAATCACCATAGAACAGGCTAACAATAGTACTGAGCCAGTTGTTCGTCCCTGTGAATGTGCTTCTCTCTGTGTGTGTATATATATATACACACACAGCGGACTAATGTTGTGCATGCATTTGTGCCATTTCATGGAGTGTTTTTATCCTATATTTCAATAAAGACTATTTGCTTTTAAGACCGCTGCTTGCAACTTTTTTCTACTTTACTACAATTACTCCGGGCAGCAGCAGCAGGTCTGGGACTTTAAGCTCCGAAGCCGGTTCATGGGAACTCTGTTTTCGATAGCCGATTAGGATCAGCGTATGGATTCGAAACGCTGAAGCACGCACGACACGCCCCCTCCTGCATAGTAGGACGCCTCTTTGAAGTTTTGCCGAGGAGACCATCGAGTGCACACATGTGAATTCCGGAGGTAAACTAGAGACTGAGCTATTTTTGGGGTCAGCGGTCCAGAGGAGCGGTGAGTAAAGGCGCTTATGCCGTCTGGGATAACTGGTCCTGGTCTTCACTTTTTATGTTCGGAATTTGAAGGTACCGCATACTCTGCTTCTGACCGCTTTCTTGTACCCCCTAAGCCTCCGGTTTTCTGAAGCACACTCTGTCTCTGATATGTCTATTGATATCTACATAGGCGTTTATAGGGGGCCAGCCGGGCTGTTTTAAGAGGTTCAAAGCAATTTATATACACATATATTCTCTAAAGGTTTATTGCTTTGATACAGAGAACGTATATTTACCGGACTTTGTTTTTGTCTGCAAGACAACTAATTTGGAAAGGGCAGTAACAGTGACTTTTACCTTTGGCTTATATATATATATATATATATATATATATGTGTGTGTATATGTGTGTGTGTGTAGGTATAAATATATTTAGGCAAACAATCTAACAATTAATTACAACTGAATCTAAAACCTACATGATTTATTTGTTTCAAATGGTTTAATATGCACAAACATTATCCTGATTATGTGTCCTCTGTGTCTCTAACTCATGCATATAAATTGTTCTACTATAAATAAATAACTAGCTCATATGTCACTGCTAAATTGAGACATTTGGCTACATTTGTGAATCTTTGTATGCAGCGTCTGGGATCTTGGGTGCTTGCTGGCTCACGTGAGCTTGCAACCACCAGATATAAAGCATCAGTCTTAAGAAGACTTCCTCCAAAGTTAAATAATAGTAGACTGATTTGTCTTGAATAATTGACCAGTCCTGCTTTTGTGCAATTATTAAGCAAGAGTAGAGGGAGGGGCTACACACGTTCCATGAACCTTGTCCTTTTGCTTTTTGATAAAGAGGCCACTGAATTTTAAACTGTTTTTATAGCTGGTGTATTATTGGTTTTATTCAGTATATTTTAACATTATGATTTTAAGATATATTTGAGTTTATATTTGAAATAGTTAAATAAACATTCTAGTTTAAAAACAAAATGCTATATTTTGTTTTAGCATTTTATAAAAATTATATATATATATTTTTTTCTTTCTTAATATGGGGTTTATCCCAGTCTGTTTGTTTTCTCTTTTCTAATAATTTTTAAATATTGGCTAATACAACCAAGTTCAAATGGTTTTCTCTTGTTAAAATTATACACAATAGTTAGCTAAATAAATTGCATTGAGAGACTTCACCAGTGTTATTCCATTCCTTTAAATTCCAAAATGCTTTTGCACCTGCTTTCCTTTTATTTCACCTAGTTAAGGGCAATTTTATTAAATCTGAATATTGCATTAATACGATTTTACATGTTTTCATCTACTCAACTATAAAGGGCTCCAATGCACTAATATATATGTCTATATATCTATTTATGTGTATGTATGTAAATATATATATATATATATATATATATATGTCTGTAAATACAGATATACACATATAAATACATATGTACACACACATAAACATATATACAGTCATGTGAAAAAAGTACACCCTCTTTTAATTATATGGTTTTATGGTCCTTAGCAGGTCTTAAAATGAGGTAAATACAACCGCAGATGAACAGCAACACATGAACAGATTACACTGTGTCATGATTTATTTTATTAATCAAAATAAAGACAACATGGAGAAGCCATGTGTAAAAAAATAAGTACACCCTTACTGCTTCCACACGAATTAAGAGGCTAAGTAGCAGCCAAATGGTGCTAATTAAATGTCCTTGATTAATTAACCATCACCTAGTGTGACCACCTCTATAAAAGCCTTAGCAGCTAAAAGTTTTAGCAGTTTGCTGGTCTGGAGCATTCAGGTGTGTGTTAACACAATGCCAAGGAGGAAAGACATCAGCAATGATCTTAGAGAAGCAATTATTGCTGCCCATCTGGAAAGGGTTATAAGGCGATTTCCAAACAATTTAAAGTCAATCATTCTACAGTGAGAAAGATTATTCACAAGTGGAAAACTCAAGAGAGTTGCTAATTTTCCCAGTAGTGGACAACCAAGCAAATTCACCCCTAGGTCAGACTGTGCAGTGCTCAGAGAAATTGCAAAAAAAACCAAGAGTTACATCTCAGACTCTACAGGTCTCAGTTAAATGTTAAAGTTCATGACAGTACAATTAAAGAAACACTAAACAAGTATGTTTTTTCTCTCTAAAAAGAACATGGCAGCATGGCTTAGGTTTGCAAAGTTACATCTGAACACACCACAAGACTTCTGGAACAATGTCCTTTGGACAGACAAGACCAAAGTGGAGATGTTTGGCCATAATGCACAGCGTCGTGTTTGTTGAAAACCAAACACAGCATATCAGCACAAACACCGCATGGTGGTGGAGGGGTGATGATTTGAGCTGGTTTTGCAGCCACAGGACCTGGGCACCTTGATGTAATTCACTTGACCATGAACTCCTCTGTGTACCAAAATATTCTAGAGTCAAATGTGAGGCCATATGTCCGATAGCTAAAGCTTGGCCAAATTGGATCATGCAGGGGGTCAATTATCCCAAGCACACCAGCAAATCTACAACAGAATGGCTGAAAAAGAAAATAATTAAGGTGTTGCAATTGACCAGTCCAGCCCTCAACTGATTAAAATGCTATGGCAGTACCTTATTTATTTATAATTTATTTATTTATAAAATATTTTACCAGGAAGAATACATTGAGATTTCTCTCGTTTTCAAGTATGTCCTGGGATCACAAAACATTGCATTGATACAATAGGGTACAATAAAATACAAAAACAATAATAATACACAATATATGCAAACATTTAACATAAAGCAGGTACGAAATATTTAATCAACCATGACAGGAGCATTCTGTTTTGAGATATGTATAGGGATCTCTTAAAGGATTTTAGGCTTGGGGAAGTTTTTAAAGTGTGAGGGAGGTCATTCCATAATTGTGGTGCTCTGTAGGAAAAGGAGGATCGAGCTGCTTTTTTTTTGTATTGAGGCAAGCTAAATAATGTGCTGTTATTGGATCAGAGGTTATAGGAGGTGGGAATAGCAGGGGAGAGCATTCTGCTCAGGTAGGATGGGAGCTTCCCAGAAAGGCTCTTAAAGACAAGGCAGGAAAGATGGAGGGTGCGTCTCGATTCAAGCGACAGCCAGTTTAGTTCTTTTAGCATGTCACAATGGTGGTTCCTGTAGTTACATTGTAGCACAAAGCGGCAGAACGAGTTATATAACGTATTTAGTTTATTAAGGTGAGTTTGCGGAGCAGGTGCATATACTATGTCCTCATAATCCAAGATAGACATCAGCATTTGCTGTACAATCTTTTCCTTTACTGTAGGGCTGAGGCAAGTTTTGTTTCTGTACAGGGCACCTAGTTTTGGATAAAGTTTAGAGGCAAGTTTTTCTATGTGGAGTCCAAAAGATAGGTTGGGGTCTAACAACATACCTAAGTATTTAAAAGAGTGGACTGCGGTCAGCGTGCAATTGGATTTTGTTTTTATGCAAAGATGGGAATTTTGTAATTTTTGTATTTTAGGTCCCGTTCCAAAGATCATTGTGACCGTTTTGTCAGTGTTTAGGAAGAGTTTGTTTTTCGAGATCCACTTTTCTACCTCTGTGAACTGGTCTTGGAGCACTGCTTCAAGCTGCGGCAGATCAGATTTGTTTGCATAGATTATCGTGTCGTCTGCGTACATGTGTACAGTTGAGGATTTGCAGACATTATTCAAATCATTTATAAATACTGTGAATAGTAGGGGGCCGAGAATGGAACCTTGGGGAACACCACACGTGACTGGGAGAGGGAGGGTGTCACTGTTAGAGACAGAGACATATTGTGATTGATCCGATACATATGATTTAAACCAGGTTAACGGGCGATCAGCAATACCAGAGTTTTTTAGTTTGAGAAGTAGTATGTCATGGTCCACTGTGTCAAAAGCCTTTGCAAAATCAAGGAAAATAGCTCCAGTTAGGTCCTTAAAAGACCTTAAAAGAGCTGTGCATAAAAGAATGCCTTCAAACCTCAATTAACTGAAGCAACGTTGTAAAGAAGAATGGGCCAAAATTCCTCCACAACAATGTGAGAGACTGATAAAGTCATACAGAAAACGATTACAAGTTATTGCTGCTAAAGGTGGTTCTACAAGCTATTGAATGATAAGGTGTAATTAGTTTTTCACACATGGCTTCTCCATCTTTTGACTTTATTTTTGTTAAATAAATCATGACAAAGTGTAATATGTCATGTGTTGTTCATCTGAGGTTGTTATTTATTTTAAGCCCTGCTAAGCACCATATGATTATTATGTCCTGATACATGAAACCATAGAATTCAAAGAGGGTGTACTTTCTTTTTCACATGACTGTAAGCATATGCATATATATTTATTTATTGCTGCCCAACACTGCACAATTTGCTCCCGGCGCTGCACTAGGTGGTTTGCTGTGGCTGCTGGCATTAAAAGGAGGCTCCTATTAGAGCCTATGGAAGCACGCTCTCTGAACGATTGGCTTTTGGCAGTGCGATTGCTAAGTCAGGTTCACATAGCGCTGCACCTGTAATACCACCGCACATTTATGTGCATTGGTATTACTGAGTGGAACTCAAATATCAAGCTTTTGTAATCGCAATATTGCACTCCATTCTAATCTAGCCCTTAGTTAACAGATTCATAGGGCACATTTCCAGGGCCATAAGTGTATGTCTGTTTGGCAGGGTAACCATACCATTTGCAATCAGGTTGTGTCCTATATATTTGATTATGTGTTGAAGTTCTGCTTGAAAATGATGGTCCTATATAGATGCAGAAAAAAATTCTGTCTTTTATGGGCAGCTATGACTAGTTAAATTAATACATCTAATTACTGAATTGAAAATGTTCTAAATATCAACCACTCTGAGAGCCCAGTGATCTAAAGCTCTCCACTCTGGCAAGATTCTCTGTAAAGTCTTTTCAGTATTGCAAGGCTCATAAAATAATTTTCGGAAGGCAACTGTTGGCTTGAGAACTGCTTGTCTCACTGTGCAGCGTTTTGTAAGTGAAGCAGAGACACCTATATTACAATATAATGCATTTAAAAAAATGTTTTGATCCTTGTTTTATTATTGTAATTTATTTGTATAGCGCCGCCAAATTCCGTAACGCTGGGTACAATGATAGTGGTATACAATGAAAAAGATTTTTGATAAAATACAAAACATAACAAAACTAAACAAATCTAGTACAGGAGGAAGAGGGCCCTGCTCCGGAGAGCTCACAGTCTACAGGTTTAGGGTGCAGAGACATAAGGTTGGGGTAGCTTGTTACATCGGTTGTAGTTGCAGCAGTGAGTCAGGCAGGTTATGTATTAGTTTGGTTCGGATGAGGGATGGAGGAGAGATGGTATGCCTCTCTGAATAGGTGGGTTTTCAAGGAGCATCTGAAGCTATACAAGGTTGGAGACAGTCTTATGGAGCTGGGTAGAAAGTTCCAGAGGACAGGAGCAGCAAGTGCAAAGTTTTGGAGGCGGGAGTGGGACGTAGAGATAACAGGAGTGGAGAGACGTAGGTCAGAGGTTGACCGTTGAGAACGGGATGGGGAATATTTCACAATGAGAGGAAATATAGTTAGGAGCTAGACTGTTTAGTGCTTTGTAAGTTAGGGTTAATATTTTAAATTGTATTCTGGAGTGTATGGGGAGTCAGTGTAGAGACTTTGCAGAGCGGAGTAGCTGATGTGGATGAGTCTAGCAGAAGCATTCATAATAGATTGGAGGGAGGAGAGGCTGTGTTTTGGAAGGCCATTTAGGAGTAGATTGCAATAATCAATGCATGACAAAATGAGGGAATAATTAAGTATTTTTGTAGTTTTTTTGAGTAAGGAATGGACGAATTCTGGAAATGTTGCATAGGTGTGAACAGCAGGATTTGGTAAGTGCTTGTATATGTGGGTTGAATGTGAGCTCTGAGTCTAGTGTGACCCCAAGACAGCAGACCAGGGATGAGGTGTTGAGAATAGAGTCTCCAACCGTCAGAGAAATGTCAGGTGTTGGATGCCTCGAAGGGAGGGGGGGGGATAAGAAGCAGCTCAGTTTTGGACAGATTGATTTGGAGGTAGTGTGAAGACATCCAAGAGTAAATTGCTGAGAAACAGTTGGAAATATGGTTGAGTAAAGAGGGAGAGATATCAGGAGAGGAAAGATAGATTTGGGTATCATCAGCATATAAGTGGTGCTGGAATCCAAAGGAGACTATAAGTTTTCCAAGGGAGGATGTATAGAGAGAGAGAAAAGCAAGGGGCCCAAGACAGAGCCTTGCGGTACTCCAACTGAGAGAGGCATAGGATCGCAAGATATGTTGTTAAAGGAAACTGAAAAAGAGCGGTTTGAGAGATATGAGGCAAGCCAGGAGAGGGCTGTGTCTCAGAAGCCAAATAAATGTAGTATTTTTAGAAGGAGAGGATGGTTGACTGTGTCAAAAGCAGTGGATAGGTCAAGAAGAATTAGTAAGGAGTAGTGGCCTTTTGCTTTAGCTGTTAACATGTAATTTGTTACTTTAGCAAGAGCAGTTTCTGTTGAGTGTTTAGAGCGGGAACCAGATTGTAGTGGATCAAGTAAGGAGTTAGTTGTGAGAAATTGAGTTAGCCGATAGTAGACCAGTCGTTCCAATAATTTTGAAGCAAAGGGAAGTAAGGAGACCGATCGATAGTTTGAAGGCGTGGAGGGGTCAAGCGAGGGCTTTTATAGGATTGGTATCATTGACGAATGCTTGAATATATCCGGAAATGTGCCAGCGGTGAGAGATTGGTTAAAGAGATGATATAGGGTAGGGGTTAGTGAAGCAGAGAGAGAGGGAAGAAGTTGTGAAGGAATAGGGTCAATTGGGCAGGTTGTGAGATGAGTCAAGGATAGGAGTACAGAGACTTCTTCCTCTGTTACAGGAGGGAAGTAGCATAGAGTTTTGTTAATAGAAGGGGTGGGTAGGATTGCTGTGTTTGAAGGATGTGAGTTGCATATATCTTTTCAAATGGTGTCAGTTTTATTTTGGAAGTGATCAGCAATAATCTGAGCTGTGAGGTTGGTAGTGGGTGCAAGCGGACGTAGAGGGGAGTTAAAGGTTGAGAACAGCTTTCTGGGGTTGGATGCATGAGATGACACAAGAGAGGAAAAATAGACTTGTTTGGCTAGGCTGAGCGCAGAGTTGTAGGACTTAAGGATGAATTTATAATGCCGGAAATCATCACAGGTGCGTGATTTCCGCCACTGACATTTAGCAGCCCGTGAACATCGCTTAAGATATCTGGTTTGTTTGGTGTGCCATGGTTGCCGTTGTTCCTTAGTGAGATTTATTTTCCTTCATATACCTTGAGCAGAAATAATCATATTGTTCTATACTGTTCTTTTAATGACATTATTTAAAAAACACTATATTGCCAAAAGTATGTTAAAACCCCAGACTATCACACTGCTGGTTGGACATCCCATTCCAAGAACATGGATAGGCCATTTTCTATCTATGGAGATTTTGTGGATATATCCTGAATTGTATCACCTGTTAGAAATAGGTGTGGCTGAAACACCTGAACTCAGTAATTAGTAGGGGTGCCCACCTTCTTTTGGCCAAAAAGTGTATATGTGTGTGTATATGTAGAAAAAGTTGGTAGGTGCCTTGACATTTTTTTTTTTTACATTAAATGATACTATACTATACTTTTTATTTTATGACATTCTATATGTAATGCATTTTCTATTCAGCATCTCTGTGTATATTTCATTCTCAAGGCTGCTGAAGGTCCCATATTTTCATAAGCAGTAAAATTGTGTCCATGTATTACTTTTTACCTAAAGTTCCTTGTGTCATGTGGGTCAGCAGATGAGCAGTTCAATATTAAAATATACTATTATTGTACCTAAGTGACCTATGTAGTTTGTAGGTACTTTTATTTAATGAGTTACTATCTAAGGCCTGGATTCCCAACCTTTTGCAAAATATCCAATAAATATCAGAAAAGCTCAGATTTGTGTTTTTACCCCTCAAAACTATTTGGATCAATTAGAAACAAAACAAAACCGTTGTTACATTTTGATATTTTCATGTTTTTATTTATTTATTCATTTATTTGCTCCCAAGCACATAAAAAACAAACAATAAATTAAAACTTGTAAGAATCAAGGGTTTTATATGATTTATAGGTTCTTACAAGGATTTTTCAAAGATGTTAAAAAAAAAAAGGAAAATGTATGCAGCCAAATAGAAAGCAATAATAAATACAATATTTTTAAAGACTCCCAAATTGACATGCACAGACAAAAAAAATGTTTATCAGGGAAAAAAAATATTCTTGCATTTTGTCCAAGATTAGTTCTGGGGGTTGTTTGGTTCAGCTGAATTTTAACAACATTAAATGTATCTACCCCTTGTTTCATATTATGTAATAATGACAACAAAGGAACAGCTGGATAGTAGCTTAAAGGGATAGTGAAGTCTAAATGAAACTTTAAGGGATTGGATAGAGCATAACACTTTCCAAATCGCTTTATTATCAATTGTGCTTAGTTCTTTTGGTATATTTGTTAAATTGTAATCCTAGGTGAGATCAGGAACATCCATGTGTCTTTAGCCATCTGGCAGCAGTGTTTTCAACAATTTTATTCATAGTTACAAACACTGATGTCATAGAATTCTAAAGACATTCACACTCCTAAGCTCCGATCAGCCTACCTAGCTTTATTCTTCAACAAAGAATACCAAAATAGCAAAGGAAATTTGATAACAGATGGAGACTGGAGAGTTGTTTAAAAATTGCATGCTCTATTTGAATCATGAAAGTTTAATTTTGACTTTACTGTGTCTTTAAACTTAAATAAAGTTAAAGTAGTAGCTAATGCTATTGCTACAAGCCATCAGCTGCACAAAAGTTCTTGTGTTTTTTAATGTTTTTTTTTTAATTAAGATTGTGAAGATCAGTGTACGTACTTCTTGACCGACACAAGACTGACAAGTACATTGCTGGAACTCTATTAAGTAGAATGAAACTGTACATTTGAAGCCTTCCCAGCCTGCAGAAAAGCCTTTCCTACTTTTAGACTATTTGTTTTAACTGCATGCACAACTGAGCTAAATGTTTGTGTTACATGGACTCATTAGTTTGTTTATTTGTTAAAAGGGGCTACTCGGTTTGGGTCTTCAAACAAAAAAAAAGAAGAAAGCAAAATAAGTGATCTTTAGCATTCAGTTTGGTTTGAATGCACACATCAACTGCCGAATATATTTCAATGCAGTTATTTTACTTAAATATTAATTGATGAAATGTACCATTAATCATTTTATTTAATTTTGATAAATTTGATAATTAAAGGTTTTAATTTATATTTAATTAGCATACAAGTTTCATAGGTTAATTGTATGATTTGAACTATATTTTTTACTTTTTATGAAATAAAAAACAAAGGCCTAGATTACAATTACGTATTTGATTACGAAGTGCAAATAAAATATATTAGAGCTTTTGAATGCCTTCCTGTCTTTGCGTTCATATTACAAGTTGAAACGAAAAGGTTTACGCATGAGTGAAAGACTGATGTGCGCTAATATCTGGAAGTCAGTGCGACCGCGCTAATTCCCTCTCTATTGCTCTTTCTCCCTCCTCTCTTTTGCTCTCTCTCCAATCCTCTCTTTTTCTCTCTCTTACCTCTATTTTGCTCTTTCCCCTCTTTTTTTGCTCTTTCCCCTCTATTTTGCTCTCTCTCCCCCCTCTCTTCTGCTTCCCCCCCCTCTCTTTAGCTCTTTCCTATCTCTTTTTGTCTCTCCCCCTCTTTCTATTTCTCTTCCCTATCTCGCCACAAACAGCACAGCATGTCAGATAAGGCCAGGTGTGTTTGTGCTCGTGCTGTCTCTACTGCGCATGACAGCTTTGGACAAACACACTTGTCCTTTTATATTATAGGATATATATATATATATATATATATACTCATGTGTATGTTTGTCTGTGTGTGTATATATATATATATATATGTGTGTGTGTATATATATATATATATATATATATATATATATATATATATATATATAGTTAAATGTAGAAAATAGAAAAAGACTATCCTATCCAGCACTCACTAGTCCCTGCCTAATTGCCTGTATATAATTTAAAAACAGGGAATTGTACTAACCCTTCATGGGAAATACTGGAGAATGCTGACAAAATAACCTTTTCTCATATATATATATATATATATATATATATATATATATATATATATATATATGTATGTATGTATGTATGTATGTGTATATGTATGTATGTATGTAGTGTGTATATGTATGTATGTACAGTGGGGCAAAAAAGTATTTAGTCAGTCACCAATTGTGCAAGTTCTCCCAAATAGGAAGATGAGAGAGGCCTGTAATTTTCATCATAGGTATACCTCAACTATGAGAGACAAAATGTGGAAACAAATCGAGACAATCACATTGTCTGATTTGGAAAGAATTTATTTGCATATTATGGTGGAAAATAAGTATGTGGTCACCTACAAACAAGCAAGATTATTGGCTCTCACTGACCTGTATCTTCTTCTTTAAGAGGCTCCTCTGTCCTCCACTCATTACCTGTATTAATGGCACCTGTTTGAACTTTTTATCAGTATAAAAGACACCTGTCCACAACCTCAAACAGTCACACTCCAAACTCCACTATGGTGAAGACCAAAGAGCTGTGGAAGGACACCAGAAACAAAATTGTAGACCTGCACCAGACTGGGAAGACTGAACCTGCAATAGGCAAGCAACTTGGTGTGAAGAAATCAACTGTGGGAGCAATAATTAGAAAATGGAAGACATACAAGACCACTGATAATCTCCCTCGATCTGGGGCTCCACGCAAGATCTCACCCCGTGGGGTCAAAATGATCACAAAAACGGTGAGCAAACATCCCAAAACCACACTGGGGGGACCTAGTGAATGACCTGCAGAGAGCTGGGACCAACGTAACAAAGGCTACCATCAGTAACACACTACGCCGCCAGGGACACAGATCCTTCAGTGCCAGAGGTGTCCCCCTGCTTAAGCAAGTACATGTCCGGGCCCGTCTGAAGTATGCTAGAGAGCATTTGGATGATCCAGAAGCGGATTGGGAGAATGTCATATGGTCAGATGAAACCAAAGTAGAACTGTTTGGTAGAAACACAACTCGTGGTGTTTGGAGGAGAGAGAATGCTGAGTTGCAACCAAAGAACACCATAACTACTGTGAAGCATGGGGGTGGCAACATCATGCTTTGGGGCTGTTTCTCTGCAAAGGGAACAGGACGACTGATTCGTGTACATGAAAAAATGAATGGGGCCATGTATCGTGAGATTTTGAGTGCAAACCTCCTTCCATCAGCAAGGGCATTGAAGATGAAACGTGGCTGGGTCTTTCAGCCTGACAATGATCCCAAACACACCGCCTGGGCAACGAAGGAGTGGCTTCATACAAAGCATATCAAGGTCCTGGAGTGGCCTAGCCGGTCTCCAGATCTCAACCCCATAGAAAACCTTTGGAGGGAGTTGAAAGTCCATGTTGCCCAGCGACAGCCCCAAAACATCACTGCTCTAGAGGAGATCTGCATGCAGGAATGGACCAACATACCAGCAACAGTGTGTTACAAACTTGTGAAGACTTACAGAAAACGTTTGACCTCTGTCATTGCCAACAAAGGATATATAACAAAGTATTGAGATGAACTTTTGATATTGACCAAATACTTATTTTCCACCATAATTTGCAAATAAATTCTTTCCAAATCAGACAATGTGATTGTCTGGATTTGTTTCCACATTCTGTCTCTCATAGTTGAGGTATGCCTATGATGAAAATTACAGGCCTCTCTCATCTTCTTAAGTGGGAGAACTTGCACAATTGGTGGCTGACTAAATACTTTTTTGCCCCACTGTATGTAGTGTGTATATATATATATGTATATGTATATGTATATATATATATATATATATATACTTACACACATAAAATGTATACATGCATACATACATACATACAGAGAGAAGTGCAGTCACAGGAACGACCAACTAGCTCAATACCATTGTTAGCCTGTTCTATGGCGATTTACAACCTGGTTGTATATATATATATATATATATATATATATATATATATATATATATACAACCCTAATCCAAAAATGTTGGGACAGTACAGAAAATGCAAAAAAAACAAACAGGGTCATTTCAAAATTCAATTTACTCTGTACTATATTGAAAACACATTATTTGAATATACACATTTCAAATTTGATTACTGCAACACATTCCCAAAAAGCTGGGACAGGGCCAATTTAGTATTAATAGCTATGTAACAAGTTGAAATAAGAAGGTGATGTGAAACAGGTGAGGCAAATGTATAATCATATTATATAAGGAGCCTCCAAAAAAGGCCTAGTCCTTCAAGAGCAAGGATGGGTTGAGGCTTGCCAATCTGCCAACAGGTGTGTCTGTGAATAATCCAACACTTTGAGAACAACATTCCCAAAAGACAAATCAGTAGGATTTTGGGCATTTCACCTTCTACAGTGCACAATATAATTTAAAGTTTTAAGGAATACTGTCAAATCTCGGTGCATAAAGGGCAAGGCCGAAAATCACTTCTGAATGTGTGTGATCTCCAATCCCTCAGACCATCATGAGTCTGTGATGGATATCCTGACATGTGCTTGGTAATACTTTGGTAAACCTTTGTCAGTCAACACTATTCACCGCTGCATCCACAGATGCAAGTTAAGGCTTTTCTGTGGAAAGCAGAAACTATACATCAACACTGTCCAGAAGTGCCCCGACTTCTCTGGGCTCGGTCTCATCTGAGATGGACAGTAGCACTGTGGAATCGTGTTTTGTGGTCCGACAACTCAACATTTCGAATAGTTTTTGGAAAAAATAGCTGATGTGTTCTCCGGGCCAAAAAGGAAAAGGGCCATCCAAGCTGTTATCAGCTTCAGGTCCAAAAGCCAGCGTTTATCATGGTATGGGGAGTGTGTCAGTGCCCATGGCATGGGTAACTTGCACATCTGTGAGGGCTCCATTAATGCAGAAAGATATGTATACATTTGGAGCAATATATGCTGCATTCCAGACGTTGTCTTTTTCAAGTATGTTGGCATATTCCAGCAGGACAACGCCAAACCACATTCTGCCCGGGTTACAAGCACATGGTTGCATAAGCAGAGAGTGCGGATGCTAGCATGGCCTGCCTGCAGTCCTGACCTGTTTCTGATTGAGAATGTGTGGCGCATTATGAAGTGCAAAATAATGCAATGAAGGCCTTGTACAGTTGTGCAGCTGAAGACATGCATAATGGATGAATAGGGGAAAATTCTGCTTGCTAAATTTAATCTCAGTGCCCAAACACTTAATAAGTGTTATTTAAAGAAAAGGTGATGTTACACAGTGGTTAACAGTCGACTGTCCCAACTTTTTTTAGAGTGTGTTGCAGTCCTCAGATTTGAAGTGAGTTTATATTTTGAAAAATACATTAAATTCACAAAGTAAAACATCAAATATTTGAATTTTCAAATTATTATTTTTGTTAGTTTTTTTTTGTTGCATTTTTCATACTGTCCTAACTTTTTCATAATTGGGGTGTTAAATAAGATATGTATGAGTTTAATATGTTTTACTTGTATTTTGTTATACTTTTCTTGTAGCCCTAACACTTTACTTATGAGCAATGTTTAGCACGGTCACAATATCCACTGAAAAAAGGGTTTGCTATACGGTGTTGGCCGCGCTAAACATTCTCTGGTAATTGCATGCTAACCTTAGAGCAGTTCAGCAATCGATAGCACACACTGCTCTATCAGTACCGCTCCACTTGTAATCTAGGCTAATGTTTTTTTAACATTCATAAAACAAGGGAATAAAATCTTAGTTTATTCATTCATTAAAACATGCATGGAAAAATAGGTGCAGAAAATAGAAATGCAGATTGGGCAAACAGCTTTATCGGCTTTAATGATAGACCTTTAACACCAGCTATAGCCTGGGCTTATGGGTTGTTTCATAACATATGTGCTCTTCAGTAGAGGACCTACACAACTGAAGGCCCTGGTGCAGAACTGTGTATAGGCTTCCTTAAGGTAACTCAGTAATAAGCAATAGTAATAATATACATGCTTCTCTACATAATGCTAGATATATACTGGATGCAATGCAACCCCAGCACTTGGGCCCTGGTGCAGAACTGTGTATAGGCTTCCTTAAGGTAACCCAGTAATAAGCAATAGTAATAATATACATGCTTCTCTACATAATGCTAGATATAGACTGGATGCAATGCAACCCCAGCACTTGGGCCCTGGTGCCACTGCACCTGCTGCACCAATGGTAGTTCCTTTACTTACCTTATTATCTGATGTCTGAAAGGGACATAAAACAGTGGTTTACATAAAAATTGCATGAGAGCAAAGAATACATAAAATAAATTATATGTATATAAAAAAATATTTCACATGTACATTTAAAGGGGCAGTCTTCACCAACATTTTTATTGTTTTAAAATATAGATTATCCCTTTATTACCTATTTCCCAGTTTTGCATAACCAACACTGTTATAGAAATATACTTTTTCCCTCTGTGATTACCTTGTAACTAAGCCTTTGCAGACTGCCTCCTGCAGTCTTTTGACAGACTTGCATTTAGCCAATCAGTGCCCTCTCATTTGTAACTCCATGGGAGTGGTCACAGTGTTATCTGTATGGCACACATGAACTAACACCCTCTAGCTGGGAAAACTGCCAAATGCATTGAAATAAGGGGAGGCCTCAAGGGCTTAGAAATTAGCATATGAGCCTACCTAGGTTTAGCTTTCAACAAAGAATACCAAGAGAACAAAGCAAATTTGATGATAAAAGTCAATTGGAAAGTTGTTTAATATTGCATTCCCTATCTGATTCATGAAAGTTTAATTTTGACTAGACTGTCCCTTTAAGTTCCCTGCTAAGTCCCTGCCTGCAGGATGCAAAGGGAGCTACCATATTAAAATATGTTAAAACCTAGGGGTTCTCTGTGGATCCAGGTGACCTTCTTAGAGAAGCCCTTTAGAGGTCATGCGTAAACCAGTGATTTCCTCTGCTGATGCACTGTAGAAGAGTTTGCATGTTGCTTTTTTTATGAAAATGTGGTTTAAAGCAGTAAATATCAATTAAATATCTAAATCCAAAAAGATAAAGATAATTAATATGATGTTTGTATTTGCTTTCAACTGCTTTTCAGCAGAGATGGTATTTGCAATATATATTTATTTTAGAGTGTGTGGCGGTCATGCAAACACAAACTTAGGGGTCAGGTCCGCCTAAAGTGAAAGTTAAGAAGCAGCAAGTTAAGAAGCAGCGGTCCTAAGGCCGGATACGATCGGGTTGATTGACACCCCCTGCTAGCGGCCGATTGGCCACGAATCTGCAGGGGGCGGCATTGCACCAGCAGTTCACCAGAACTGCTGGTGCAATGATAAATGCCGACAGCGTATGCTGTCTGCATTTATCGATGTGCGGCGGACATGATACGATACAGTGTATTATGTCCGGCCGCAATTTAATAAATTGACCCCTTATACTTTATGTATGTGCACACACAAATTAAAAGCCAATTTAACTTTTCATTTGTTAGTCATTGGTTTGCACTACCTTCTGGTGCACACACATTATTGTAAGTCAATAAGTATATTTCTAATGTAAAGCTGATTAATATTTAATGTATACTTGCTTTTAAAATTAAAGTACTTTTTAAATTAGATCAAATTGAAAATTGATAAATATGTTACTTGAGTGGATACCAATTCACTGTGCACTTGTTAGCACACACCAACTTCCTGTATAGACCCCAGCCCGTTTGCAAGGCTGTTACCAGAGGTTATGGAGCCTGCTGCCAAATAGGTAATACACTTAATAAAGTGCCTATATATTGATGTAGTCTGTATTTTAACATGCTGTGCAGCATGAGAAAGAGAGTTCTAGAATTAAAAAATAATCCTTGATTTGTGTTAGTGAAAAACCAGCTTAAGCAACCTCACAGCTCCACCAAAAGAGAGAGACAAGTACTAAAATGACATAATGGACATTTATTTTAATTGTCAACTAGGGATGAGAACAGAAACTTATGCATAGAAGGGAGTTACTAAAGAGATGCTTAAATGTAATATACCATAACAGAACTATAGGACTGTGCTACAGAGAATATAATATATACTGTAGTCTAAGTAGATCAAATTTTCTCCTTTATAGGGAAGAGAGAGAGATTTGCATTACAGTAGGGCTGAGCTCGCAAACAATGATTATGTTTATGAGTTCAGTCATCTCAGAGAGGACTGGGTTTAGCATGGGTGGAATAAACTCAGTTCTATACAACATCAATCGAACAGTAGCATAGAAAAATCATAAGTCTTTGTAAACCAAAGTGAGTTTAAGGCATACAAATAAAATATGTATAATGTTGCTTTAATGGAGTTTTTGTACGTTATAAATGATTGCTCTGCCATTGTTTTGTTTCACTGTGGTGAGGACTATATAATCCACAGTAAAGGTTGTTCAGTCTGAATTTGCAGTTTGATTACTGTGACATTTGAGCTTGTCTCTGCATGATTTTAAGTTAAATGCTTTGCAAGAGAAAGGACAATAAAGAAACTGTGTTAATATATTGGAATTAGCATCTCAGTGGCTTGTTCTCAACTTCTTGGAAATGTCAAAGTAAAAGCTGTTTTTTTTATGTTGCAGAGAAATGATGAGGAAGCTGTGGTGGATAGGGGTGGGACTAGATCTCTCCTAAAAACTAATTTTGAAAAAGAAGATTTGGAAGGTAAGTCAAACCTTTTTATATTTTATACAGTTGATACATCTTGTCACTTTACAAACAATTATTACTAAATGGAGTACACTTAGGGGTCAATTTATCAACCTGTCAAGTATCTGTTTCCGCACGAGGCTTGAGGCTCCCCATATACAGGAGTTAAGAAGCAGCAGTCTTAAGACTTCTGCTACTTAACTCATCCACCACCTCTTAGGCGGAATACAGCAATCAGCCTGATCAGATATGATTTGGTTGATTGACACCCCCTACTAGCAGTCAAAGCTGCAGGGGGCGGCATTGCACAAGCATTTCACTAGAAATGCTTGTGCAATGATAAATGCCAACAGCATATATCGATGTGCGGCAGACATGATCCGCTAAAGCGTTATTAATCGGCCCCTTAGGACCCAATGATTGAAAGCCTTCTGCTCTGGCAAAATTATCTAAGATGTTTTATCAGTACTGCGAGGTCTCTCAAAGAATTTTAGAAAGTCAAAATTTCAGCTTGAGTTCTGGGTGTGAAGAAGAGATAGATAGCAATATCATACCCAAAGATTTTGCGTGATTCCTCTCTATGCCTGTGATGATCCTTAGGCCCTTAAGGTGGAAATAAGTTCAAAACAAATGGGCTTGAACTGGGACTATGGCCTATTGTTACCTCACATATCTTGGTGTGGCTAACTTTTCATACAGTTTTATAGTGGCACAAACTATAAAAATGTGTCCATTTGTTTAATAAATAAGATGAAACAATAGCTTTTAGAATGCAACAAACAATGTTTAGTGGAGACAAGGAAACAGTATATCGCCATACAAAAATATATACACACATTCCCAGGAGATTAAGGGGATTTCAACCATAATTTTATTCAACAGAAACCAAGTGTTCTTACACAACCTGAAATGCATGTTCGTGGATGTTTTAAACATTTCTATATAAGCAGTGACTCCTGCCTATTAAGAATAAGAGGCTAGGATCCAGAGGCTCCTAATATAATATATACAATAAGCTTGATATATAATCCTTGGACAGTCAATACTATTATTTACTATGTGTATACCCTTCGTAAACCTTCAGCACTACATTCTGAGAAGAATTTTTGCAGCTGGCGTAATATTGAAGGCAGAAAGTTAGTCTGTTTGGATAACTATCAGAGAAGGGCCTAACTGAAGTCGCCCGCGATTTCCCCCCCCGGATTCCCCGGGTAAAAAAAGGAATACATCTATACAGCCTCAGTATGGAAGAAAACTACTCAGATCTCTTTACTCTCTTGGCGGAGCTAGAGGATAAGGCAGAAAGGGGTTTTCGCGACCTCATGGTAACTATCAAAGATGGCGTTTCAGAAGTCAGTACTGATAACCTGTGTGCTCAAGAATCTCTACCCTCAACGCGGCCAGCGGACTCTCCGGATACTAGCCTGATCACAACGCTTCCCCCTGAGATCACACACAAGTCCCTGGCATTAACAGAGAAAAATTTTTTGGATGTCACTCCTAAGGCGCTCACCCAGATCAACCTCCGTATTCCTGAAAGCATGGCAGATCAAGATTTTGGGTCATTATCGACCAACCTCGCACACATCACTCCTGGCTGCGGTAGTGCGGCCGGCTCCTGTGGTTTGGATGCGCAGTATTCATACATATGTCATCTGCCGGAGGATAAGTCTTGGACGGTGCGGAGGTCTTGGCTACTCTCGGTTATTTTGAATACTATGCCTTGGTTTCTCCTCATCTATAGCAGCGGCAGTGTGACAGGCTAGACAGATTCAGGGATAGGATAGAGGTGAGATGTCTACACACCTAGTAAAGGAGACTGGATATACACTGCAGTTAATAAGTTCACTCCTAGTCCTCCTTTCAGAACCCTTTATGAACAGTGCTTAAGAAGTCCGGTCTAACTGAGCATACACAAAATACGAACAAAAAGCAAGGCTCACATTTAAAATATATGTCAATGTTGGACTCCATTAATCCTAAATGCTTATGTTGATTAGATATCTGTTATGCACTATTATGCAAGTTATGTATGTCCTGATGCATTATTATACTTAGAAATAGTTTAACACTTGCTTAACAACGTCAAGATCTGATAAGGCTTGAGTTTCCATATTTAGCTGAATTTAAGCTGCGTAGGTTATTTACTGGGATAATTTTTATCTCCCCTAAGGCATCATTTCTATAGTGCCAAGATGAGAATATTGAGTACATGTGCCTGTGGAATATGGTAGAACTTTAGTCATCTTGTTTATAAGCTAGATGAAATTCTTGCTTTAAAGTTATAAATATATATTTAAACATTTTTTTTTTTCTATACATATATGCCTGCTCAGACGCTATTAAGCACCAAGTTCAGTGACATAGAGAAGTGCTTTGCTAATTATCTTAGGTGTATAAAGAATTAACATTATAAGTGCTAGCGTAGTTAGGGGCGCAACATCTGTTATTAAGTTACTGAGTGAGCTGACATATTGCTTAATATCACTTTGACTCAACAGATTTTCGCTAACCATTTTAAGCAGTGAGGCCTGTAATGTTATGGTTACACTATCCTCCATTAGTGCTATGTCTACTTATGCTAATTCTTACTCCTGAGTCAGAGGCCGAATCTGTAGAATGGTAGGAGACATTGTGATTCTAGGCACACAATCATTTGCTTATTCTCAATGGTACATTGTCTAGCTAATATATCCCTAAACCTTAGGTTTTCCGCCTTACCTCTAAAGTACCTACCTACACATGCCATGGTTGTCCCCCCCCCCCCCCCCCCCCAGGCTATCATGATAATGCTTACTGTACTACTTTGATGTTCACGGTCCATATGATTTATTCATTTATTCCTCTTATGTCCTACAGTACTATATCATTATGCTTCCACATGGTCTTAAATCAAGGGCCCATATCATTAAATCCTCTCTGAATAATAGTTAGGAAACTGGGCCAACAGAGATTGTACAAACCCATAACAAATGACAAAATGTGATACTAGAATATATTTTGCCACTAGGCCTTCTTAATCTCTATTGTCTATCTTGATTAGATTGCTGTTTTCCATAATTGAGCATTGTAAACCTGTTTTGATGCACTGTTATGTTTGTGTACCTGCAAAAAGCTCAATATTCTCCTAACAATTTCATACCTCGATATAGGTTACACTCTCACATCTAACCATTTTAAGCTCGCATAGAATATCTTCTAGGATAATATATCTGATATCTCCCCAGTCCACCTACTAAGGGAGTGGTACAACGTTAGGAGACCTGGGTTTGTTGCAGCTCCTTACTACTTGCTTTTATTGACATCCTCCTTACTCTCATATTCCATATAGCTCTGCAGAACTGAAACTTTTATATATTTTTGATGTCATTTCATACAGTCTACATATATGAGGAAATATAGGGTTACTATTTCAGAGAGGTCCTTGCTTGAAGAATACGCTAGGGTATTTACCCCATATAGTTCTTTTACGACTAGATTATAACTTACTCCACTTCTACGCCTTAATTTATCTTTACCTATTTAACTTACACCTCAGCTAGCAATTTAATTTAATAATTATTTGCCCTAATATTATAAGGTACTATATCCCATTCATATTATGCTCTATCAGCGACTGTATATATAGCCAATCCTTAGCTTAGTAGCTCATTATCTGGTCACGAGATGTTTGTATTAATGCTCCTAGGTTTCAATACTGTTTATTCATCTTTATCTAACTCTTGAGTACATTTTACATGGTTACCTTATCCTCATCTACTCTGTTTCTAAGTCAGATGTGATCTGAGAAAGCCCTTAGATGATTTAGGAGAAAGACCCCATGCGGAATATTGCAAAATTGAGGGTCAGGTAGCCACCCTACTATACATTATATTGCTATTTAAGTTTTTAGTTGTAATGCGGCACGCCCCCCCCCCTTTTTTCTATTAGCGGTGCTTAGCCGCTGAATATCCCCCACCCCTTCATATCTTAAAGCTCATAAAAAAACTATGTATCTGTCCACCAGTTTCTCTCTATGTCTAGAGGCCGTATGGCCTAAGAGTCGGTTTCTAACTGGTCAGTAATATACGCTACCTATTATAAAATCGAGGTTTCATTAGCCTACTTATCATATATGTTATAATTCTTGGAATGATTTACGCAAATTTAATTGTACTTTTCATCAATATTGTTAACAGGCGATTCCTGTCATATGTTTGTTATGTAAAACCTCAATAAAAAAAGAATAAAAAAAAAAAAAAAAAAAAAGAATAAGAGGCTAGATTACAAGTGGAGCGCAAATGATTTTGCAAAGGTTTTCATGATCGTTTGCGCTCCTTTTTAATTGCGCTGATATTACAAGCTGAGCGAAATTGAGATTGCGCTAAAATTTATTTTAATTTATTTAAAATACAGCTCAACGTTCCAGAAATTGTTTTAACTTTATGCTCTTGATAAAGGCTTCTTTTAGCCAAAACGCGTTGAGCTGTATTTTAAATAAAATCTGAAGCTGCACCTGAAGACACCTTTGTGATGATTTTAATAAAAGGCTTATTTTAACTGCAATCTCATGAGTATAACAAGTTTGTGCACCTACCACATTGTCTGAAATCTGCTACACTATTGGAAGCTCTTTTATTTTGGAGGTGAAAGCAACAAGGTTGACTCAGAGGATGTATTGGTTGTATTAAGATTGCCCTTCTAACAATACAAAAGCCAGACCTCTACATTTTGTTTAAGGTGCACTTAGTTAGAAAATATAAATAGCTTTATGTTTAACCCTTTCAGTGGTAGGGTTTTCATGTGTTTTCCTTAAAGGGACAGTAAAGTCCAAATTAAATTTTCATGATTCAGATAGAGCATTAAATTTTAATCAACTTTCCAATTTACTTCTGTTATCAAATTTGCTTTATTCTCTTGGTATCTCTTATTGAACAGTAAAACTATGTAGGCTCATAAAAGTTTAATTTTGACTTTACTGTCTCTTTAAGCAGGAGGTCAGAAAGATATTGATTATTTTGATGCATAAAAATGTGGGCTTTATTCCAAAGTGACACATACATAGGAAAACTATATGTTATTAGCTCTAAAACAAATGTGATGTCTTTTTAACGTTATATATTTTTGGATATTTTTTTTACACTAAAATAAACCTGTTTATTAAAGCCATGAAAACCTAAATATCCCATTACAAATTTAATATAAATATTCTTAATTGTTTTATGATTTGTTGAGAGTTTGACACTAATTTGGAGCACATTAAGATTTCCTTTATGCTAAACATAAAGGTCTACAAGTGGAGCAATAATTTATCGCAATAAATAACCAACCATTGCAAGTGGACGGTTATTGCTACCGCAAGCTTGCGGTACAATTAGCTAATCTCTTGTTAATTTTATAAATGTGCCCCAAATGCCCCCAAAATACAGTGCAGTGTATTTTATTAAAAAATAATAATTGTAGCATTTTTATTTTCAAATAAAATAACTGCCTTTACATTGCGGTCTATGGGAATTGTTTGTTCCCAGTAAATATACATGTATATGCTTATATACATATGTGTATATACACATATTAACACATAAATATACTGTATATGTATATATTCATATACATATATATTTACAATTATCTGCCATCGTTGCGCGACTTACCCCCTTCGCTGCGCTAGTTCTCATGCCATGTCTCACTGAAACCTATGGAAGCGTGCTCTCGTTAGCGCAATGCTTCCCAGCTCGCGTTCGCATTGCTGTCAACTTGTAATTCCAGCACACATTAGCGATACTCACGAAAGCGATATTTAGCACTCCACTTGTAATCTGACCCAAATCACCATATTTTAATTTTCAGGGTCAGACTAATTAAAGGGATAGAAAGGTCAAAAATTAAAAGTACAGAGGTGCATTTCCATTTGAAATAGAAGCAGTTTTGCAATATATATTCTTTTTCAACAATGGATACCAAGATAACAAACTATATTTGAAAATATAAGTGAATTTAAAAGTGTTTTAAAATAACATTCTCTTTCTGAATCATGCAAGTTCAATTTTGACTTCCCTATCCCTTTAAACCCATTTTTATAAAAGGGATATGAAGGTAAAAAATTAGATGTGCATGGGGGGCGGAGCTTGGCCACGCTTGTAGATGGCCGCACATTGATTTAGCTCTGAAGCCCCAAGACTCTTGACACAGGTTAAAAGTAACTCATAGCAAGTTGGAACTAATTAAAAGCTTAGATTCACAACCTGAAACAGACCGGACACTTATGATCACTGCTTTTGGGAGCTGAGCGGTCACGGAGACTCCAGTTTGAATAGCTGCGCAGTGAGGCCTATGTGAGCTGGGATCCAGCTATAGCGGTAAGAACTCTGGCCGCGCAAAGTGAGGACTAACGTATAGCGCCTCTGGACTACAATAATTAGCCTTCAACAGTAAGGTCAAGATTGGTTGGAAGTCGGGGAGCCTGTGACCCAGCAGCGCTGACAAGTAAGCAGTAGCAGATCGCCGCACCGGAGAGAAAGGTCATCAAACAGTAGCAGGCCCCCTACCTGATCGATCACTACCGGGACCAGACACAAGCAATCAGGTACCTTCAAAGCTGTTGAGGGGGGGACAGTAAGACATACGCTACAGGTTGGGCTCCTGCAACGGAGCATTCCGGTGCTATAAGAGACTGACATAAGCCCGGCTAGGATAAAGAGCCGGCACTGAGAAAATAGAAATAAGCCCAAAGTAGCAAGCCCTTTGACTTTAATATACGCTTCACTGGAAGTACATTGATTTACATAGGCCTTTTGTTGTATGCACAAATATTCTGGACACTATTGCTGACTAAGCCTGATAGATTTGAAGGAGAATCCTGCACAGTTTTTATTTAAAGCAACACTGCTGATTCACACAGAACTGTCAGATCTGAGCTGGCTCCCCTTACAGGGATATAACTTTTTGCTGACATCTATCCTACCCCTAGATTTGGGAGAAACCCACCTGCTCTATATGGTCACTCAGTGTACAAATATGGCAAACAGACGCATATCCAAACCGGCAAAGGGGTCTCAATCCACCAATATGGAAAGCTATTTAATTCCTACCGAAAATGTACCAAGCACCAACAGAGAAATGCCAGATTGTAGTAAACAAACTGCTGCTGTGCAGACATCTAACCTAGACCCACCGCTGCCCTGTTATCTCACTAGAGATGACATTAAACATTTATCATCTAAAAGAGATATACATGAAGCTATGACAGATGTCAAAATTATGTTTGGGGATTTGAAGAAAGATATAGTGGCAGTAGATCACAGAGTCTCTCAGATTGAAGAAATGCAAGAAACAATACGCTCAGACCTTCAGCACCAGGCCAGCTGCATGCAATCCCAGGATGCTACAGTACAGTCTCTGACAGATAGAATTGAGGACCTG
Organism: Bombina bombina; assembly: GCF_027579735.1. Classification (NCBI taxonomy): domain Eukaryota; kingdom Metazoa; phylum Chordata; class Amphibia; order Anura; family Bombinatoridae; genus Bombina; species Bombina bombina. Next base: position 424,275,977 of record NC_069499.1, read on the forward strand.
GAAAACAGGAGCAGGCGCAACAACCTGAGGTTGCGTGGCGTTCCTGAAACAGTGAATCCCCCTGAGATAGGGCAATATATACAGGACTTCTTTAAATTTCTTAAAAACGCACCAAACGCGGCGGAGATACAGGTTGAAAGAGCGCATAGGGCACTCAGACCCAGGCCGCCGGCCAGGGCCCCCCCCAAGGGATATCATCATCCGACTTCTCTCCTATAAGGATAAAGAAGAAATTCTTCGGCTGGCTAGAAACAAGCACCCCCTTACATATGAAGGCACTGATATCCAGGTTTTTACGGATTTATGCCCTACAACCTTACAGAAGCGAAGAGACCTGCGCTACATTACCTCCAGCCTCAAAGAACAACAAATCCAATACAGGTGGGGATTCCCCACCTGCATCATTGCTTCTAAGAACGGCTCCACTGCAATCTACAAGTCACCGGATGATCTTCACGCTCTTAATCAAACATTTGGTTTACAGATCAGACCACCAAATGTGCCTGTGGCTCCTGCGCAGCCAGGCCCTGAAGCGAACCGTGGAATAGCGGACCGTGGCCCTGATTAGGCTATTGGAGGCCTTGTCAATATGCATTACTGTGTTATACTTGACCCCCTTATTGAGCCGGACCTTTTTTGAAACACCCTGCCTGGATCTGAAAGGCCGCCACCCTCTGAAACAGATAAGTTTATGAATAATTGTTCCAATTAGAGACACATGTTGTATTTATAATTTTCTATTTCAGCTGTCCATATATGGAATTATTATTATGCATTTCTAACGCCTCACTCAAGATTCTTGATCGCTGAGAGACATTGGCAGGCTTAGTAGCTGAAATATCATATGGGAATGTGCCCCTCACTTGCTCTATTTTGTTTATCTAAATGTCCATAGCAGCTATTTTTATACTGTTGCATGTTTATTCATTTTGTTACATGTTTATCCAATTTTTTACATACAAGAACATGTTTCATCTACAAATAAGATTAGTAGTAGGCACTAGCACATATTTTCTTGCTCTTCTTAGGCCTAAAGAAACATATATATCATTACAATTAAAGAATAAATAAATAAAAGAAAATAGCTAATAAAAAAAAAAACAAAAAAAAAACAAAAAAACAAAAACAATAATATTATAAAAAAATAAATAAAAAATTTAGCTATCATAATCATAAGAATAAAGAAGTTCTAGGGGGTGGGTGAATCAGATTTCACGCTGGCTCTAAATTAAACAAACTGAGTGAGCGTTAAACAGATACTCCTTAGAGAATATGGGACTCAGGCAGGGACCTATCTAGGCAGTTATCAGGGGTGTCCGTTTCTAATTTATATTTTAGTTCTAACGATGGTTATTGATATGTATTGAGTTACTTTACCTACAAAGTTTGAATATCTGTTAATATATCTCTGCAAGAGTTTTGGGGTTACTACCTCCTATTGGTGTACCTATTGAATAAGTAGACTTTTACCCCCTTTCTTTTTACTCTTCACTCTTAAATTTCTTTGTAATACTGGTGGGGATCCGGCCTTTTGTTGCCTGATTCTCTCTGGATTCTCTCTCTTCTCTTTCCCTTACTCTCCTCTCCTATAGTTCTTATCCCACTGCACAGCAACTTCAAAATCACCCCTCTCTCCTACTCTTCCCCCTGTACGCATTCACCCCGCTCCTTTTAAACTCTCCCCCTCTTCTTCCGTGACTTTCCCTCCTCTGTCCCTCCCTTACCTCCTTCTCCTGGTCTCCTCCTCCCCTCTAACCCCCCCCCCTTTCACTTTTTTTTTTTTTTTTTTTTTTCCTTCCCTCCCCCTCCTCTCTCACCTCATCAATGGCGCACCCACGAGCACTAAAAAGAATCCACAACTTGGATCTTCTCACTGTTAATGTTAAGGGTTTTAATAGCCCAGAGAAACGTTCGATTGTCACGAGAGATTTACATAGGATGGGTGGTGACATAATTTTCATTCAAGAAACACACTACTCCAAACACAGGGAACCCAAATGGTTTAGCAGATATTATCCACAGGCTTATTTTGCGTCTGGGCCCTCCAAGAAGAACGGAGTCGGCATTTTGTTTCGCCACGGTGTCCCATTCCAGTTGGAACAAACTATTAAGGATCCCAATGGGAGATATATAATTCTGATAGGCAAATTATATGATAGACCCATGACCCTGGCCAACCTTTACTTCCCACATAAGGCACAAGACGTTTTTTTCAAGAAAATCTCACAGCTGATCTTGGAATCACAGAAAGGTGTCCTCTTCCTGGGAGGGGATTTTAATGTTTCCCTGAATCCGAGTTTAGACACCTCGGACGGCCTTTCCAGTACTCCACATAAAGTAACTAAACATCTAATTAAATCTATTAGAGACTTGATCTTGCACGATATCTGGCGTACCTTCCACCCAACAGACAAAAATTTCACTTTCTATTCGCACCCCCATAGGAAGTACACCAGAATCGACTACCTCTTTACGGATTCCGCAGGTCTTACGGTCACAACGGGATGCAATATCCAAACGATCACTTGGTCGGATCATGCTCCTGTAAAATGCACTATTAACTGGCCAAATACCCCAGTGACCCCTCACGTATGGAGACTCGATGAATATCTCCTTGACGATAAACTCTTAACATTGAAGCTACAAAAAAACATTGAGGAATATTTCCTCCTAAATGCAGATGAGGTTATGGCCGGATCCACTGTGTGGGAAGCTCACAAGAGTGTGATCAGAGGTTGTTTGATCGGACACAGCGCAGCATTGCGCAGGTCCAAAAGAGAAATTTACAGCACGTTGTTAGCACAGGTAACACAAAAAGAACTGGCACACAAAGAACATCCTGCTGATCAGGCTCTACAAACAGAACTGGCCTCCGCCAGGGCGGCTTTACTACGCCATTTACAAGAAGAACAACACAAAAAAGCCCTTATCATGCGTCAAACTTTTTTTGAACATGGTAATAAAGCAGGAAAGATACTGGCCCGAGCACTAGCTCGGAAAAGATTACGCTCATACATCTATGAAATAACAGATAAACAAGGGTTGACACATAGAGATGGTCAAGCCATAGCGAATGCCTTTGGTAATTTCTATAAAACTCTCTATAATATACATCCAGCAGCAAACCCGCAGGAGGGCTCCCGCAACAGACTGATCTTTGAGCAGGAGATATCTGAATATGTTGAAAAAGCAGGAGTACCATCTTTAACTGCTGAACAAGCGGGCCAACTAGATGCCCCTTTCACTGCAGAAGAGATTCTAGCAGCCATCAAAAGCCTTCCAGCTGGCAAAAGCCCGGGCCCAGATGGGTTTGGCATGCGCTACTACAAAAAATTTGCGGGCATCTTAATACCCCATATGCTCAAGGTGTTCAACCGGCTTTCGGAGGCACCTGTCCTACCGAATTCGATGTTGGAAGCATACATCTCGGTTATCCCTAAACCGGATAAACCAGAAAATCTGCCTGGCAGTTATAGACCGATATCACTGCTTAACTCTGACGTCAAGATTTTGGCCAAAGTTATTGCAAATCGCCTCAAAATATTTTTGCCACAATTGGTCTCCACGGACCAAACAGGATTTATCCCAGCAAGAGAGGCACGGGATAACACTCTCAGAGTGATCCAGTTGATCTCACATGCGCAGGCTACTTCCGCTCCGTTGGTACTTGTGTCAACGGATGCGGAAAAGGCCTTTGACCGAGTAAATTGGACCTTTATGCGTATCACCCTGGAAAAGATGGGTTTTGGAGCACATTTCATAAATTATGTGCTCTCGCTATACTCCAACCCAAACGCTAAGGTCCGTGTGAATGGATTGTTCTCTGAAACTTTTCAGATCTCAAATGGAACGAGACAGGGGTGTCCCCTCTCACCCCTGCTCTTTGCTCTGGTTATGGAGGTTCTAGCATGTAAGATACGTGGAAACACTGAGATAATAGGATTTAAAACAGGGGGAATTGAGCACAGATTGGCAATGTACGCTGACGATGTGCTGTTGACCCTTGCAGACAATGGAAAATCCCTGCGGGAATCGCTAACCGAATTGGAGATATTTGGGCGGATGTCGAATTTCTCACTCAACCTTTCCAAATCGGAAATCTTGAATATTTCCATGCCTGGAGAGGTATTTGAATCGTACAGTGAGGGCTGCCCCCTGAGGGTTGCTATAAAGCATCTTAAATACTTAGGTATTACTCTAGCATCATCAGTTGGGGAAATGGTTTCTGTAAACTATAAGCGCATAAGGGATGAAGCCTCAAAGGACTTTGCGGCATGGAAAAATAAGACCATCTCTTGGATGGGTAGAATCCAAGTGGCTAAAATGAACATCCTGCCCAGAGTACTATATATTATGCAGGCTATTCCCTTGACATCAGCAGACCACTTAATACATCAAATTCAGTCGGCACTTGAATCATACATCTGGAGTGATCTGAGACCACGGATCAACCAAAAAACGATGTACTTGCCCAGATACCGAGGAGGGGCTGGTGTCCCCCGACTGAGCGAATACCTTAAGGCTATTCAACTACAACGACTGGTTGAATGGTGCCATGGATCGCCCAACAAAGCCTGGATAGGCCTGGATAGGGAGATCCTCCGTAGGGGCAACGTGGGATCTCTTGCGTGGATCAGCCCTGCGCGGCGCCCTGCTTGGCTCTCACAGTATCCCCTGATTGAGGATATATTGGTTAGATGGGATAGACTGATCAAGGTGAAACCGTATATCTCTACCTCTTTCTCACCTGTGACACCCGTTCGAGAAAACCCGGACAACGGAATGGTTAACAAAACCTATTCTCCGGGATCTTGTTATACTCTTGCTGAGACCGCAATCTCAGGCATCCTATCGGAGGGTAGAATCAAACCACAAATGGAACTGGCTGAATGGGATTGTGATTTATTCTCCTCGTGGTTCAGAGTAACGCAGTTCCATCATTACTACAGCACCCTACGTGACAAAGATTCACTAAAAAGACAGAAAACATCATTCGAAGTGCTTTGCACCTCGTCAACTCTGCCACGTCATCTCATTTCAATCTTGTATAAGCTACTGGTGGAGGGGGGTACTGATGTGCTTCCCTCTTATATAGTAGCTTGGCAACAAGAATTAGGCCTTGAACCTGACTCCAAAGCATGGTTATCTATATTTCGCAAAGCGAAGCACGTGTCGGTGTCGATGAAAACCCAGGAGATGCATTTTAAGTTTCTGAGTCGCTGGTACCTCACCCCACAGAGGTTAAAAAAAATATACCCGCACACAGGCGGGGAGTGCTGGAGGGGATGCGGTGAGGAAGGATCCATGCTGCATGTCTGGTGGCATTGTCCCCATATACAACCCTTCTGGGGTGAGATATTTCGGGAGTGTAGCAGGATACTGGAAATCATCCTGCCCCCGGACCCTAAGTATCTCATTTTCCATGAGCTACCTAAAATCATCATGGAAGCAAAACGCCACTTATTTCTCCTGATGTTGAATTGCGCAAAAGGACTCATACCAAAGCATTGGAAATCTATACACACACCAAACCTAGAGGAGTGGAGGGCCAGGGTCTGGGACCTTTTGAGCCTTGAGAGGTTCCATTACCTAAAAACTGGGAGACTTGAAACCCATGAATATATGACTCTGATTTGGGAGGGTAGGGGTTTATGAATACCAAGGCAAATCTTGAAATTTGGGCGGGCAGCCGTGGTGAAACCTATGAAACATCTAGCTTACTTGGATTGAAGTTATTGTGACCATTTAGATCTGTCTCTCCCTCCTTCTCCCTCCCCCCCCCCCCCGGTGTTTTTTTTTTTTTTTTTTTTTTTTCTCTTCTCGTCTCTTTCTCTCTTTCTCTCCTGTTCCTATTCTTTCTATTACCCTCTTCTTACACTGCAATCTTCAAAGACTGCATTGGGCTGACACTGCTGGACCTACCCACATCTAGCATCAGAGTGGCATTTTCTCTGAATTATTGCTACCCGACTTGTGGGTCCGGTACTGTTGGCCTCAGGGAATTGTATTTATTATTGGCATTTTGCAAAATAGAATGTATAATAATGAACATACCAAATGTAATATTATAATTATTTATCAGTCTTTTATAAGAGCTTGTTTATGTTTATAAGATAAGAATATCTTGATCACTACGATGTTATTTATCATCTTGAATGTAAGAAATGTAACCCTATATGTGTTCATTCAATAAAGCTTACTTTGAAACAAAAAAAAAAAAAAACAAAAAAAATTAGATGTGCATGGATGCAATTCAGTTTGAAATATAAACATTTTTGCAATATACTTTCATTAGTAAAAATGCTTCTAGTAAAAATTATTACTGTTTTAAGTGACATATGCACATATCCTGTGAGGGCTTGTGCACTAGTATTCAAAGCACCTCATCTTCTCAGAGAGTCAGCAGTGGCTTGTGTGACACAAATTAAAGGGACAGTCTACACCAGAATTTTTATTGTTTTAAAAGATAGATAATCCCTTTAACCAACACAGTTATATTTATATACTTTTTACCTCTGTGATTATCTTGTATCTATCTGTCTGCAAACTGCCCCCTTATTTCAGTTCTTTTGACAGACTTGCATTTTAGCCAATCAGTGCTGGTTCCCAGGTAACGCCACATGCGTGAGCACAGTGTTATCTATATGACACAAATTAACTAACACCCTTTAGTGTATAAAAACTGTTAAAATGCATTCTGAAAGCAGGTGGCCTTCAAGGTATAAGAAATTAGCATCTGAACCTCCTAGGTTTAGCTTTCAACTAAGAATACCAAGAGAACAAAGCAAAACTGGTGATAATAGTAAATTGGAAAATTGTTTAAAATGACATCTTTATCATGAAAGTTTATTTTGCACTAGACTGTCCCTTTAAGTCTACAGAAGCAATACACAACACCACCAGCTCTCTGAGCAGACATGGTGTTTGAATACAGGTGCACGATCCCTCACAGGATATGTGTGTATGCCGCAGAAAAGCAGTAATAACGTTTTCTAGAAGCATTTTTGCTAATGAAAGTGTATTGCAAAAATTTTTATATTTCAAATTGAATTGCACCCATGAACATTTAATTTTTGACCTTCCTATCCCTTTTATAAAAATGGTTTTAAAGGGATAGGAATGTCAAAATTGAACTTGCATGATTCCGAAAGAGAATGTTATTTTAAGACACTTTTAAATTAACTTCTATTTTCAAATGTTGTCTGTTCTCTTGGTATCCATTGTTAATAAATAATATAATCATATCCAACACTAGTGGGAGCTAGCTGGTGGTTGGTATCTGCACACATTTGTCTCTTGTGATTGGCTGAATAAATGTGCTAAGCTAGCTCTCATTTCTGCATTGCTGCTCCTTCAGCAAAGGATATCAAGTAACTGAAGCAGATTTGATAATAGAAATAAATTGGAAAGTTGTTTAAAATGGTATGTCCTATCTGAATCCTGAAAGAACAAAAAATGGGTTTCATGTTCTTTTTATATGATGGTTATCTAAAAGTACACACCTGGACCAATATAACAATCCAAAACAGGTCTCCATCCATTGATAATAGGAAGCCCTGAAATGTTGCTCCTTACTTCAATTCATGTTGTTTATAAAATAAGAACTTGCATAGGTTTTGAAGAGCAGTTCTTATATTTTAACATATGCATTCATGTAAATATGTGTGCGGCTTTAAGCCCTTATAACATTTTTATGCAATATTTTATTTAAATCATTTTTATCAGACAGTGTTATTATGATTGTAACTGTACCTTTAAATGTATTTTTGGGGCTCCATGTACAAAGCATATGCGAGCCTGCTTCCCACAATGTAAGAAGCAGCAGTCATTAGACCACTGCTTCTTACATCCTACTCCACCTTTGAGGTGGCAAGGGAAAATCACTGAGAGCTCGCTCGCTCTCGATGATTGACAGCCCCTTCATTTGCGTGATTGGTCGTGCGAATGAAGGGGTGGGCATTACACACTCTGATGAGTGTGTAATGATACATAGGGGTCAGTGGATCTGTTGATCCGCTGCCTGTGTGTAGAGAATGCAGGCGGACAGCTTCACAAGTTGAGAAGCTGTCTGCCCGCTGGTTAGTACATGGAGCACCAAGGGGTTATTTTTCCACTTTTTCGTCAAGCGTAACAGTTAACCAGAGCTCTAAAGTTGCGATAAACCAATGTGTGTTAAATTCAATTGCGCTCAAGCAAATGCATTTACTTTCAACTTGTAATACATTTGCTACTTCCGACATGAGCAAAGAGCTGCGATATACCCCTTTTCGCTTACGTGCAACAGTTAGTGCACCAATTGTAATCTAGTCCATAGCTGGCTCTAGGCAGACAGAGCTACATCTTATTTTTCAACAAATTTAAATTCTGTCTGGAATGCCTGTTATGGAATACCTATATACATATGCTGTCCTGTCACAAAGTATGTAATATTGTTAGCATGGTCATATGGGTAAGTGAGCTTCAGTTCTGCGGCCATGTATAGCTAGAACACAAGCTGATCAACACAGAGAACACTGTTGGGAAGTGACATGAAATTAAAAAAATGCTAAAAATGTCAATGCGCAAAATCAATTATAAAATCACTAGCATCATCTGACTTCACTACAAGCAGAAATGCTCTCAAGCTTACTATGTCACAAGAAATACCCTCAATCCTATAAGGTAAGTAAACTGCATGAAGGGTAGAATCTCCACAGCGGCTTCTCTGTATGGTTATCTCTTAATATTCAATGTCGTATCTGCAGAGGATCCCCAACTGGTAGAAAAGGAGATATTTCCTCACAAAAAATGACAAGAAGAAACCCACATAGTGTATACTGTTTAATACCAGAAGTAGGTTAAAACAAGGTGGCCAATGCACTCACATTTAAAATCCTTATACATATGAGGTATACATAGAGACATTTGGTAAAACTTTGCACATTGATCCCTGTCAATATGAAGCAAACAACAAAAGTCCAAAAACATTTTTTTCTATGTGAAGAACATTGGAACGTAAAATATTTACAATAAATACTAAGTAAAACACATGATAAACTATTACAATTAAATCATTATTTTTCAAGTTTTTAAGTATTTGAGTTGAAGTGTTCCAAAGTGTGTGTGTATATATATATAAATAGGCATCTGTGGCAAAAAAAAACTTTATTACATGTGATGTTTCGTATATAATGCCTTGCAAAATTATTCACCCCCTCGACTTTTTATCTATTTTGTTACATTACAGCCTTAAGTTCAATGTTTTATTAATCTGAATTTTATGTGATGGATCAGAACACAATAGTCTAAGTTGGTGAAGTGAAATGAGAAAAATATATACATAAAAGATTTTTTAGAAATAGAAAACAGAAAATTGGCATGTGCGTATGTATTCACCCCCTTTGTTATGAAGCCCATAAAAAGCTCTGGTGCAACCAATTACCTTCAGAAGTCACATAATTAGTGAAATGATGTCCACCTGTGTGCAATGTGTGCAATCGAAGTGTCACATGATCTGTCATTACATTTACACACCTTTTTTGAAAGGCCCCAGAGGTTGCAACACCTAAGCAAGAGACACCACTAACCAAACACTGCCATGAAGACCAAGGAACTCTCCAAACAAGTAAGGAACAATGTTGTTGAGAAGTACAAGTCAGGGTTAGGTTATAAAAAAATATCCAAATCTTGGATGATCCCCAGGAGCACCATCAAATCTATCATAACCAAATGGAAAGAACATGGCACAACAGCAAACCTCCCAAGAGACAGCCGCCCACCAAAACTCACGGACCGGGCAAGAAGGGCATTAATCAGAGAGGCAGTACAGAGACCTAGGGTAACCCTGGATGAGCTGCAGAGTTCCACAGCAGAGAATGGAGCATCTGTACATAGGACAACAATAAGCCGTACACTCCATAGAGTTGGGCTTTATGGCAGAGTGACCAGAAGAAAGCCATTACTTTCAGCAAAAAACAAAATGGCACGTTTTGAGTTTGCAAAAAGGCATGTGGGAGACTCCCAAAATGTATGGAAGAAGGTGCTCTGGTCTGATGAGACTAAAATTTAACTTTTCGGTCATCAAAGAAAACGCTATGTCTGGCCAAACCCAGCACATCAAATCACCCAAAGAACACCATCCCCACAGTGAAACATGGTGGTGGCAGCATCATGCTGTGGGGATGTTTTTCAGCAGCCGGGACTGGGAAACTGGTCAGAGTTGAGGGAAAGATGGATGGTGCTAAATACAGGGATATTCTTGAGCAAAACCTGTACCACCCTGTGCGTGATTTGAGGCTAGGATGGAGGTTCATCTTCCAGCAGGACAATGACCCCAAACACACTGCTAAAGCAACACTTGAGTGGTTTAAGGGGAAACATGTAAATGTGTTGGAATGGCCTAGTCAAAGCCCAGACCTCAATCCAATAGAAAATCTGTGGTCAGACTTAAAGATTGCTGTTCACAAGCGCAAACCATCCAACTTGAAGGAGCTGGTGCAGTTTTGCAAGGAGGAATGGGCAAAAATCCCAGTGGTAAGATGTGGCAAGCTCATAGAGACTTATCCAAAGCGACTTGGAGGTGTGATTGCCGCAAAAGGTGGCTCTACAAAGTATTGACTTTAGGGGGGTGAATAGTTATGCATATTAACTTTTTCTGTTATTTTGTCCTATTTGTTGTTTGCTTCACAATAAAAAAAAAACATCTTCAAAGTTGTGGGCATGTTCTGTAAATTAAATGATGCAAATCCTCAAACAATCAATGTTAATTCCAGGTTGTGAGGCAACAAAACACGAAAAATGCCAAGGGGGGTGAATACTTTTGCAAGGCATTGTATATATATGTATATAGAATACATATATAAATAAATAAATACTCATGTATCTACAAATATATATTTAAATATATATATATATATATACACACACACACACACACAATATAGCTGTTTCAATTCAAGCACCTTGTCCTATACCATTTACATTTTAACCCTTATAAACATTTTGGATTAATATTTATATGCCATAGTCATCATTCAATAGTAATAGAGAAATAGTCTGGGCAAAAGATTCTTAAACATTTCAAAAGTTCAACATTTTATTGAGTATTGTTTAAATCCAACATCACCATTTCAGCAAACATACAGCTGCTGATATAACGTGTTTCCTGCCTATAGGGCACTTTTTTCAGGAAATTATTTGAATAATTTTTATCAGATAGTGCATATATTAGTGTAACACTTTATTTTTATGTATTTTTGTTGGGTTCAGTCAAAAAATTTTCTAACTCTTACACTTTAAATTTTCAAATTGTAATACGCTTGCAAGATAGCGCAGGTGCAATTTTGCTTATCGTGATCCACACTAATAATAGCGCACCACTGGCAATCTAGCTCTTATAGATTATCCAGAACTGCCACTGATTGTTAAAGTCATGTAGTAGCAGAATAAAGTATGGAAAGATTTATAGTTAAAAGGACAGTGTACTTAGACTCAGCCCATTTCAAGGGGCATTTTCTTGATGTTAATGGTTGGTGGTTTTAATGAGTAAAAGCAGCTATTTCAATTACAAAAATTAATTCAAGGGCCAATTGTCAGGGTGCCAGGGATCAGACTGAGAAGAGAAGTGCAAAAATAATCACACCTTTATTAATAGCAAAAAATAATAAAAAGTCCACAAGTCAAATAACAAGCCAGGAGTCAAAACCAGAGCTGGTAGTCAGACGAGCCAAGTCAGGAGCCAAAGTGAATAGTCAGGCGAGCCGGAATCAGGAACAAGGAAAACAGCAGAGTCAGGAACAAGCCAGGGATCAGGAACCAGGAAGGACGTCAGGCAGACAGGTAATACACAGGAGCTCTCACAAACAGAGACAACGCAAAGGCAAAGCATACTGAACAGAGGCCCTTTAAATAATAAATGATGACATCACAATTCTGAGACTGCATCTTGTTTCACACGGATGATGCACACCAGTTTGGCCATAAAAGGAAGTGCAGGAAATGAGCAGCATCCCCCACAATGCACCATAGTCAGGAAGAGAGGTGAGTAAAATGGCTGTCAGCAGCACATGGCAAACAAAACAGGGAAAAACCCTGACAGTACCCTCCCCTCAAAGACCCCTCCCCCATGGGAGGACAAAAAGCTTATTGGGGAAATGGGCATGGAAGGCACGGAGGGCGGCGGGAGCATGAACATCAGAGGATGGAACCCAAGAACACTCCTCCGGACCGTAGCCCCTCCAGTGAACCAAATACTGTACATGGCCCCTGGACATATGCTGACCTCATACTCATGGTTGTCAACAAAGATAGGACGGCGATGAGGCAACACAGTGATAAACCAATTACAAACCAATGGTTTCAAGAGGGAGACATGAAAAACATTGGAGATGCGCATAGCAGGAGGAAGTGGAATGGAGTGCTTTGATACAAAATCACTGTCAATGAAATAGCCTGCAGCACCGGCGTCAACAAGAGCCTGAGTGACTATGGAGGAGTCCACCCAGGAAAGGACAACCGTGACCAAAGGTTTCTCCTTAAGCGGTTCCGGAGACGAGGATAAACCACCCAAGGACAGGACCTTAGGTGTGAGCATTTCCCGGCCATGTAAGACAAGACTTCAAAAGGTGGCCCTGTAACCCACAATAAAGGCAGAGCCCCTCCCTCCTCCTAAAGGCCCTCTCTCCGCTGTGGAGAGATGCATGAATCCCAACTGCATCTGCTCAGCAGTACCTGGTGACTCGGGACCAGGAGGCATGGGAGGAGAGGGAGGCATGGGTGGGAATGAACACGTAGGAGACAACAGAACAGGAGGCTTCCGCAAGCGATCCTTGAAAGAGGGCCTCTCTCTGAGTCTGATGTCAATTAGGAAAAAAAAAGACACCAATGCCTCGAGATCCTCTGGTAAATCTCTGGCAGCAACTTTGTCTTTAATCGCATCAGAGAGCCCATGAAAGAAGGAGGCAACAAGGGCTTCATTGTTCCAACCTACCTCTGCGGCAAGCGTACGGAACTCAATAGCATACTGAGCAACAGATCTTGTACCTTGCTGAATGGACATGAGTCGTTTAGCAGCAGAGGAGGAGCGAGCCAGAACATCAAATACCCTTCGAAAGGAGGCCACAAATTCAGGGTAATTTGAAATCACAGGTTTATTAGTCTCCCACAAGGGATTAGCCCAGGCAAGAGCTGTGTCAGAGAGAAATGAAATGAGAAATCCCACCTTAGCTCTGTCAGAGGGAAACGCCTGAGGTAACATCTCAAAGTAAATGCCCACCTGGTTCAAAAACCCTCTGCACTGAATAGGATCACCTCCATATCGCTGAAGTAGAGGTGCAGAACCAGACATGCTCCTGGTAGGCAAAGGTGCAGCAGCGGAAACAGGAGCAGCCATAACTTGCGGGACACTTTGGTCCAAATGTGCAGTGCGAGTCAGCAGGGTTTGCAGGGATAGTGCAAATTGATCCAAGTGGCGATCCTGTACATCCATCCTGGAACCAGAGCTGGTAGTCAGACGAGCCGAGTCAGGAGCCAAAGCGAATAGTCAGACGAGCCAGAATCAGGAACAATGAAAACAGCAGAGTCAGGAACAAGCCAGGGATCAGGAACCAGGAAGGACGTTAGGCAGCCAGGTAATACACAGGAGCTCTCACAAACAGAGACAACGCAAAGGCAAAGCATACTGAACTGAGGCCCTTTAAATAATAAATGATGACATCACAATTCTGAGACTGCATCTTGTCTCACACGGATGATGCACACCAGTCTGGCCATAAAAGGAAGTGCAGGAAATGAGCAGCATCCCCCACAATGCACCATAGTCATGAAGAGAGGTGAGCACATGGCAAACAAAACAGGGAAAAACCCTGACACCAATTTCCAATACAAACCTAAAAGAGGAAGAACTGAGTGTATGCAGTGAGAAAACAAGGCTAAACAATATGTGCAACAGTAGAATGTTTGCAATAAGGAAATAGGTTTTTGTGGTGTTGTGGCATTAGTGGTGGCTTTCTGTTTCTCATGGAAAAAGTTTTAAAGTAACATTGGATACATTTATGTATATGAGGAGGTTTAGAGCATAATAACTGGAGTAATAATTAAAGGGACATTAAACCCAACATTTTTCTTTCATGATTTAGATAGAGAATATATTTTTTAAAAAGCTTCCAATTTACTTCTATTATAAAATTTGCTTAATTCTCTTGTTATTCTTTGTTGAAGAGATATCTAGACAGGTAGCGTGTACACGTCTGGGCCACTACATAACAGGAAATAGTGCTGCCATCTAGTGCTCTTGCTAATGTATAACATTGTTGTAAAACTGCTGCCATATAGTACTGCAGACACGTGCACACTCCTTAACTTACCTTCTTGCTTTTCAACAAAGGATAACAAAAAACTAAGAAAATTTGATAATAGAATAGAAATTGGAAAGTTGTTTAACATTGTATGCTCTATCTGAATCATAAAAGAAAATTATGGGTTTTATGTCACCTTTAAGCATAACATGGGATGAGATAGATAAAGCCTGTATGATCATTTATAAGTTATAAATAAAATAATGGATAATAAGTTGAGGGATGGAGCATGTTGGAAGCATAACCTTTGAGTAGAAGTCATATTTGGGCATGCAAATAAAAGACAGATGGTATCAAATAAAAGAGTAGGAAAAGAAAAGTGACAGTGACTTTGGAATATAACTTATGTATGAAGCAAAGAGACGCAGGACATGGGTATGGTAAATTACTGAGAGCAAAGGGTTCATGGCATGGACAAGAGATAGATACATTTGGAGATGAAGAGGTCAAGTAGAGGACAGAGGTTGTTAGGAATCATGGAGAATTATTCAATAGGCAGATTGTATTATAAGAGAATCTAAATCTCGAAAATTTACCAAATTGACCATCCATTAATATTTGTTTATTGTTCCCTAAGTGATCACGACACATGCTTTTATCGCCCCTCTTAGCTGATGTTTATGTGATTAGTGACAGCATTAAGGAGCCATTATAGGATAATGGACAGTTATGCTATCTTATCTTTACTGGCAAAAGCAATCACATTTTTAGAGGGGTCATCATAGTAACAATTAATCTGACTAGATTTTTAATTTACAGTGAAACTAGGGCATGTATTTCCAGATGGTTGTGGTTTACTAATTACTTACAGTATATCCTGTCTACCTTTTCTAAAAAGACATATATGTCTGAGGTTCTAGCTTTTGTTTAAGTGTTTTACTGAGCTCCAGCGCATCCTTCTATTTAAAACAAAATTGATGTATTTTATGTAGATTGACAGACACAGTTTTAAGGTAAATACAAGACCAACAGAACTCATGCAGTTGTAACAGTTAATATCTGATCAACATGAGATCATATGTACACTTCCCAGTTTAATCATCTAACTATTATAGACCTTGGACATCTTTTGTACAGTTTATCAAATCCATATGATTTTTTTTCAGTAGCAAATCATTTCATTAATATGAATAAATCTTTAGGTTCTTGTTAAAATAGACCAAGCTAGGGAATATGTAGGTTTATAATTATTTTTTAATGAAAGTCCAAAAATGGATCTCAATTCTCACAATATTTTTTGCATAAATGTATTCAATCTGTAGATCCTAAATGAAGAAGTCATGGGTAAAGAGGTCATTTCAGTATTACGTTCTCATGGGCATTCAAAATTGTTTTCCCCTGCATTTAACTAAGAACCTTAAATTCTAGATTTGGAAACATTTTTCTTGTAATTGACTTTTTCTTTTACGATTTGTAATAAGTTATAATATATCCTAATCTGATTAATTAAGGGACCTTGAACATCTTTTGTATAGTTTGTCAAAACCATATGAAATGTTATCAGTAAAAAGTAATTTCATTAATATGAATAAATCGTTAAGTTGTTCATATAGATCAAGCTAGGGAATATATAGGTGTATATCTTTTTTAATGGAAGTCCCAAAATAAAACTCAGTTCTAACAAAAAGCTCCATTTAACAAGCAGCGATAGCTGCTTCAGAGCCCCAGCATTTCAGTCTTGCTCAGAGCGAGCCTGAAACGCTAGTTAAGTAGCAGCAGTCGTAACGCGGCTATTACAAGTTAAAAGTTATTGCGCAATAGAAATTTAATGCGCACTAACTTCAGGACTTCAGATATCGTAAACGCATTAACTTCTCCCGTGTTAAACTCAAAGAATATTTTAGATTTGAATGTTCTTCATATAGAAGAAAATATTTTTTTTATTATATATATATATATATATATATATATATATTTGTTTTTTGTAAAATATATAGCATACCTATATGAATGTATAGGTATAGATAATACATATATATATATACAGATATATATACAAATATATATTTAAAAATACTAAGAACATTTTCTTCTAAGTTAAGAATATTGGAACATTAAATACTTATATTAAATACATAGTAAAACACATTTTAAAGTATTATAATTGATTTTTCAAATTTTGAGGTATACATTTTTTTTTCCAAACTGTATATACAGTGTATATATTAGCGTGAAGCTTTTTTAAAAAAATATTTTTGTTTGGTTTAAATTTTTTGTAACCCTTACATTTTAATGGAGGTCTTCACTTGTGCTAACCTGAAGAGTGCAAACAAAATTTGTGCTTGAGCGCACACGTTTACCTTTAACTTAAATATTTGCATTAAATACATAGCAAAATACATTATAAACTATTACAATTCATTTTTTATACATACATATATATATATTTCTATATTTGATTATACATGTGTATATATATGTATATATGTATGCACATTTTTTAACCCTTACAATTTTTACGTGGTCATCAGATGTGCTAACCCGATGAGCGCAAACAAAATTTGCGCTTGAGCACACCTTTAACTTGTAATACTGCACAAGTTAGCACAGTCTCGATATTGCTTATCGCATCCTGCACTAACAATAGTACACCACTTGTAATCTAGCCATAAATCTGTAGATCCTAAATGAAGAAGTCATGGGTAAGGAGGTAATTTCACTATTATGTTGTCAAGCGCATTCTAGATTTCTTTCTGCATTTGGCTGCTAAAGGGATACTAAATCCAAAATGTTTCGATAGAGCATGCAATTTTAAGCAACTTTCTAATTTACTCCTATTATGAATTTTCCTTCGTTCTCTTGATATCTTTATTTTAAAAGCAGGAATGTAAAGCTTAGGAGCCAGCTCATTTTTGGTTCTACAAAGAAGTGAATATCCCCTTAATAGCCTTTACAAAACAGCAGTTACCCACTTCCAGGTCTTTTATACAAAGAGCAGTGATTAATCATAAGGGTTCAGTGAATGATTACGTGAAAAGTGTAAAATTTACAAAAAAAATTATCCACATTAAATATTACAACATAGTTAATTCTCTTTTAAAATACATAGGGGAATCATAAAGTTCTTATGATTTTTTCATCATACAGATTTATTGTGGTTATCAGCTCTACAGTTAAACACAGTTGTAAATTAGAATCACAAAATAGATTAGTACTTTACTTCATCCACATAAGTTGTGTTTCAATATGTGTTGGCTGCTTCTATATGTAATGCAGTGCTAATTATTTACACATATATTTATTTTTAGAGGGATGGTATAGAACTAAATCTGAGGGACATTGGATCATGTTTGTTTTGCAGAATTTACAAGTAGAATGTAATCATTTTCAAGCTTACTTTCTCGTTTTAACTAGAATGACTGCATTATAACGTTTTGAAAGTATGTTATTACTCATTTAGAATAAAAGTAACACTTTACTAGTAGCAGCTTGTTGTAATTATCTGGAAAATAGGGTTTAGTCACTTTGTGCTGCCTCTGCTTAAAGTCTATTGTGGTGTTCTGTTTTATAATGTTACAAAATGTGCCCAACAAAAGTTAATTGCCTATAATGTTGCACGGCATATGGTTCCCACTCCACAAACCCGAAAGAGAAAATATATTTAATTAGGACAGCCCACACTGTAGCTTTACATAAGGGTTCAATGGCTTAAATATCTCATATTTCAGCTGTAGAATTATTTTATATGACCTTTATAAAGGTCTAATATAAATTTGCTTCTATTGGTCACATGTCATAATATGATACTGAAACAAAGACTTAATGGCAGTGATTTAAAGAGTAACTGACTTGCTTAAAGGGATATGAAACCCATTTTTTTTTATTTCATGATTCAGATAGAGCATGCAATATTAAACAACTGTTCAATTGACTTCTATTTTCAAATTTGATTTGTTCTCTTCATATTGTTTAAGGAGCAACAATGCGCAACTGAAAGTTAGCTGAACACATCAGGTGAGCCAATGAAAAGAGGCATATACTGTATGTGCAGCCACAAATCAGCAGCTAGCTCCCAGTAGTGCACTGCTGCTCCTGAGCTTACCTAGGTGTTCTTTTCAACTAAGCATACCAAGAGAATGAAGTAAATTAGTTAATAGAAGTAAACTGGAAAGTTGTTTAAAATTGCTGCTCTAACTGAGTCATAAGAGAAAATAAAATTGGGTTCTGTGTCCCTTTAATTTCTTTTTACATGTATCCTAAAACTAGAAAAAAATGACAACTTACACAGAAAGCTAAATCCAATGCTATCTGCTCATTTAGAGACATAATGGCTGAAATGACAACGTGTATCAATTTCAAAATAATACTTTTTGCACTGAATTTCTCTTTGTTTCTGCTAAATGCTATTGTTATTTCAGTGGCATACTTAAATACTCTGTGCAGTGCGCACAAGCATTCAAACTCATGCTGGTCCAATAAGGGTGCACATGGAGCATATGTGTGTATGCTCATGAAAGAGATAGTTGTTACTAGATGTGTTTGTGCTAATACAAATATGTTGCAAAAATGCTTCTATTCAAACATAAAATGTACTTCTGCTCATTCCAGATTTAAGCATTATGTCCCTTTAACCAGCAAAAAAGCTTGTGAACTATCAAACTTTTAACAGCTTCATGTTACCCCAGACCCACTATGTCTGACTTTACAATACTGACGTTAATCTTTTTTTGGCCAGTCAATAGCTGTTAAAGGGACATTAAACACCTTTTCTTTGTAAAAATTGTCCTTTGTCCTACGCTCTCAAGAGAGGCAAAAAAGCAAACTCTGTAACGCAGGTGTTTTAAAAGGTGCAAAATGACCATACCAGCTATTTCATTTGTAGCATTTCAGGTTACAGAATAATCTTTTTGGCCTCTCCTAGGTGCGTGGGGCAAGCATAATATTTTCACAAAATCAAGAGGTTTTTAATGTCCTGTTATACCGTCAGCCAAAAAGATACCGCCATGTGGCAAAGCTGTCAGGTTTAGTACTAAATGAAAACCATGGTTGTTTTCTGCTCCTGTTGAAGTCACCGCAAAATAAAAAACAATAAACTGTGCTCAGCTTACATTGAGCCAATTGAATGTATAGTGAACAACTTATAATTACAAGATTTTTCTGCAGTGTAATAAGTTTACATAGGTTAATTGTTTTTTGTAATGATGCATTAACACATTATTAGCTGTAATTGTTTTAAAATAGTAACCATTCAAACTTTTTACTAGAGGAGACAAGGCTTGCTACTGTCAGTTTGTTAGCAAAATATCTATAATGTTTTGCAGTTCATTACTTTATCATCTCTGTAATTAGGGACAGGTGTGTGGCATTAAAATCTGTTCTGCATGTCTCATAAACACAGCTAGGTTGTGCGACTAGCGCTGCTGATTGGATTTTGGTGGTTTCTGCTCAGGACCACCAGTGCTTTGTAGATTTCCAGTTTGCCTTTCAGTATGTGTTTAACCCCTTGCGGGGGTTAAACACGTAGCATTACATGATCGCTAGTTTTAAAATTACAAGCTCTAATGGATTAGGGCACTTATATTTAACACTAAAATGGCCCTTTAAATTACAGGAAAAGGGGGAAAATAATTAATGAGAGTATATTGTAAAGCTGTTTTACTGTGCATTATAAAAAAAACTTTTATTTTACATTCTTAATTTGTTTACTATGATGTATTTTACATTCTTAAAGGGACATGATACCCAAATGTTGAAGCATTTGAAAGTGATGCAGTGTAGCTTAAAAACACTGACTAGCAAATATCACCTGAACATCTCTATGCAAAAAAGTACACACCACTGTAAAGAAAGCTAGTCCCAGGACTTGCTAGGGAGTGTGCATCTGGCATATGCAGGCACAGTCATGTTATTTTCCTATTCAGTTTAAGGAAGTTTACTGTGAAATCTCATGAGATTTAAGTGAAATCTCATAAGATCACAGCAAAGCAATGCAAGACCTCAGCTCTGCTGATGCTGATTGGCTATTGTGTTTTTTTTTTTTTTTTTCTAACTTGCAGCTTTACAGCAGCTGGGGCTCCATTACATATGCAGCGTCATCCGCAAAATGCTTTGCCGCCGGATTTTATGCGATTTTGGTATTACATATACGGCGTAGCATACAAATTACTTGTGTATATTTCATCCTTTGGCCGTAATTTTTATCCCCATAGACTAACATAGAACAGCCGCACAATTTGGTATCCAATATACAGCGTAAGAACTTACACGCACATAATTCAGAAAAGCTACTCCATTCTCATTTCGCCACATATTGCAGGCGCAGCAACCCTTGCACTGACTACAAAAGCAACGTAACTCCCTGGAAGCCTTAACAAACACATACATTTAAGCAGCATCTCAAGGTTAAAGGGACAGTATACTATGATATTGGATTTTTTGATTTCAAAAACAAGCTTTATTGGAGAGTAGTTTGGAACAATTTTGATCAGTACATACATTTCTAGTTTTACAGATACATCATCATGAACAATCATAGTGAAGTGTCTAATACCAAGTGCTTATAGTCTTTTGGTAGTTCCAGAAGTGCATAGAGTTTGTTGCATAGTTTGTTTCTCCAATCTGTTTGACTTGTGTGGACGTAAGTCCTTGCTCTGCAGCTTGTTTTAACCATATAATTTGCTTATTAAGTATTAACATTTCTATCAACATCTAATCTTAAACTTTGAAGCTTAATCTCGGGATTACCACTGGTTTTGGTCAGTTCGGTTCTCGGAGTCCTGGTGCATCTCACCGAGTCTATATTGCTTCCCGAGATTATGGCCTTGCTCCTCATGTGCCAGGCGGAGCAAGTGCAGAAAAGAGAGATGGGGGTATGTAAGGTTAGAAGAGTAGTAAGAGGAGAAGGGAGAGTGAGAAAAGAGAGAAGGGGAAGAGAGAAAAAAAAATAATAATAAAAAAAAAAAAAGGAGGGGGGGGAAGGGGGGGGAAGGGGCAGGGGAGATATCTTTAGTAGATGATTTTAGGCGGTAGTCTTTCCGGGGTTCTGTCCTGTGTTTGTGGCTATTCCTGTTGATGTTTGATGTTATATCCCTCTACCCTCCCATCTCAGTGTCATCATTTCGTGTGTGCCTATTTTGCCTGTTTTGAGATAGTGGTATCTCTCTAATTTGAGTAAGTCCCCCACTCTGCGTCTCCATTCTTGGACGGTCGGGACCTGCGTTTTCTTGCAGTAAGTGGGTATTAGTCCCTTTGCTCCATTTAGCGTGAGCAAGAGGAGTAGATATTTGTCTTCCCCGACCATCTTGGGTAGGCCATGATAGATTAAATACGTGGGTTTGGGCGGGATCATCACACCTAGTTTATTGCTCATTTCCCCTAGTACTTCTTGCCAGTATGAACGTATGCTGGGGCATTCCCACCAGATATGTAGAAGTGTTCCCTCCCCCCCACACCCCCTCCAGCAGTCCCCGCTCACTTGTGGGTAAATTCTATGGAGGCGTTGGGGAGTCATGTACCATCTGCTTAACAGTTTGTAGTGTGATTCTTGTAGTTTCATTGATACTGAGGCCTTTTTTGCTTTTATAAAGATCTTAGCCCAGTCTTTTGCGTCTATGTCTTGACCTAAGTCTTTCTGCCATGCAGTTGTGTAAGACGGTAGTGTGCATCCCCCTTTTGTAAGTAATGCCTTGTATAATAGTGATATGAGATGTGTCGGTGGCTGAGTCATGATGCATAGTGTCTCGTAAAACGTTCTTTGTCTGGATAGAGCTGGTTTGTCCTTGTGCTTCTGTATGTAGTGTTGCATTTGCGCTGTTCTGAACCATGATTTAAAGACCTCAGGTGCCCAATCTGCCAGTTCGGCTTGTGTTTTAAGTTTACCCTGTTGTAGGATGTTGGCTATAGAAGTGTCCGCTAGTGTGTAAAATTCGCCCGTTGTGTGCGGTTTGTGTTCCATGCCTATGTCCGGGTTTTCTCGGATAGGGATGTTCGGTGAGTATAGTGTGGAGATGTGGGGTTCCTTAGCTATTATCCTATCCCATTCCTCAAACACTCCCCGAATCAGGGGGTATTGTGTGATGTTAGCTGGTCTGTTCCCAGAAGAGACCCAGGCCAGAGCTCCCACATTTCCACGTTTCAGTAGGTCATTGTCAATTTGAACCCAGGCTTTGTTACGCTTGTTTTGACTCCACTCAACTATTCTCTGCAATGTGATGGCTTTCTGGTATTCTTTTAATAGGGGCACGCCTAGACCGCCATCATTTCTAGGTATATATATGGTGCGTTTCTTTATTCTTGGTTTAATGCCATTCCATATATAGGTTTCTATGGCTTTCTGAATCTGCTGAATGTAAGGTGTAGCTGAGAGCGCCGGGATAGCCTGCATTATGTACAGTACCCTTGGTAGGATATTCATTTTGGTGACCCAGACGCGCCCCAGCCATGAAATGGTCTTATTTTTCCAATTAGTTAAATCTGTTGTTATCTCGTCCCTAATGTTTTTATAGTTGATTTCTATTGTTTCCTTAATATCAGTGGTGATTCTTATCCCTAGATATTTTATGGAATGCCGTGCTAGTTTAATTGGGCAGTTGGACTGTAGGGTGTTGATGTGCTCTGGTCGTTAATTGACTATCAATATTTCTGATTTTTGTGGATTTAGTAAAAAATTAGACATGTTCCCGAAAGTCGAGAACTCTGCCAAGGCCTCCCTTAAGGAGTTTGGTGAGTCTGAGACCGACAGCAAAACATCGTCAGCATACATTGAAAGTTTTTGTTCTTTGCCACCTATCAGGAACCCTCTGATAAGGGGGTTATTCCTGATCTTGCTCGCCAACACTTCGATCGTAAGGGCGAATAGGATCGGCGACAGAGGGCAGCCCTGTCTAGTGCCGTTGTTGATTTTGAATGTGTTGGAGAGTGTACCGTTTAGTCTGACTCTTGCATTTGGTGAGGAGTAGAGGGACATTATCATATTTGTGATTTTGTCTCCAAAGCCAAACCGATGTAACACCAGTTTCATGAACGACCATCTCACCCGGTCAAATGCTTTCTCTGCATCAGTAGTGACCAGGGAGAGTGGTGTTCCGTGTATTTGAGGGTGTGTGATCATCTGCAGCACCTTCAAGGTGTTGTCTCGTGCCTCACGAGCAGGAACAAATCCTACTTGGTCTGTGGACACCAGATCTGGCAGCAGTCTATTAACCCTGTTGGCCAATACTTTTGCGAGAATCTTGATGTCCGAATTCAGGAGGGATATTGGTCTAAAGTTTCCCGGCGTATCGTGTTGTTTTCCGGGCTTGGGGATCACCGTGATGTATGCCTCTAGCTAGCAGTTTACCTGCTTTGTCGCCCTGCTCAAAAAACAGTTGTCTCATCATTAGTGCCTTTTTTTGATAATCCTCCTGTAAGTACTGCAAGAGGTTTCTCCTGGCTGTTTCTAAAGCCTCAGTTTTGGCAGTGTCCCTAGGCTGTAATTTGTGTTGCTGTTCCGCTTGCGCTACCTGTGTTAGTAAGTTTCTGTAGCGCTCTCTTTTAATTTTATTAAGGTTGGCTTTTCTTTTAATCAACAGCCCTCTAATGGTACATTTATGTGCCTCCCATACCGTAGTGTTCTCTATGTGTCTGTTGGTATTCGTTTGAAAGAAGGTTGTTATTTCTTTATGGATTTCCGCTTTGAATAACGGATCTTCCAGTAGAGTGTCGTCCAGCCGCCACACATAAGGTGTGACTGGAACGTTTGGCCAAAGGATAGAGCAGCTGACCGGGGCATGGTCGGACCAGGTGATCGTATTGATGTTACTGCTTTGAGTGATTGTGAGCCCGGTTGTGTCCGTAAATAGGTAATCTATCCTGGAGTATTTCCTGTGTGGGTGTGAGTAAAATGTGTAGTTTTTGCCCCTCGGGTGGTGTACTCGCCAGATGTCATGAACTGTCAGATCTGTCAACATTGTCACCACACGTTTAAGTGTCCTGTTGGGGGTGCTGGAGATGCCGTCTGAGGTGTCTAGGGCAGGATCTAAAGGAGTGTTAAAGTCCCCCCCTAGAAAAAGCATGCCAATTCTCATTTCTAGGATCTTTCGAATGACTTTATTGAGAAAAATGTGTTGTGAGTGATGTGGGCAGTATACATTGACCAGTGTAATAGGCCTGCCGTAAAGAGAGCCGGTCACAATTATGAATCTGCCCTCCGCGTCTTTGTGTATTTGTGCTAATTGAAATGGTAGTTTTGCGTGTAGAATGATTCCTACTCAATTTTTCTTTTTGGGACCTGACACAAAGAATGCAGTTGGGTAGTGGCGGCTGAGTCACTTGAAGATATACTATATCTCCACCCAACCTTTGCAGATCTCTTTGTGCTATGGAGCGTTTATTGGGGCTGTTAAGACCTTTTACATTTATAGAGATCAATTCTATTGGGTGTGTGCGTAAAGGTCCCTGCCTGATTGCCATGTTGTGATTGCGCTCGGGAAGAGTGAGGTGTTATATGTAGGGGGGAGGAGGGGAGAGAGAGAAAAAAAAAAAAAAGGGGGGGGAGAGGGTAAGGAGGAGGGAGAGGGGAGATTAAGAGAGGGTAAGGATAAAGCTGGTGATGGCGGTGAAGGTGTGCGGACGGGTGATAAGGTGGGAGAGGTGTAGCAGGTGAGGACAGATGCCTCTACAGAGATGGGGGAAGAGGTGAAAAGAGAGAGAGAGGAAGGAATGAACAGAGAAGGAGTATGGAGTAAAGTAGAAGGTCAGCTACTCAAAGGTGTAGTGGAGCAGTAATACAGATTCAGTACTATACCCTCCACCTGGCTAATATCTAAAACAAAGTTTACTATAAATTGGGGGTAGTTATCCCCTTGCTCTCAATTGAAATATAAACATATAACATTATAACATTAAATCAACGTTTTCCATTCTGAACTATAGTAGCTCAACTTTGAATTTTTGTCTGATATGCAGAAGTCGTCCTATGTTTCCAGGTCATCAGAGTGCTTAGGTGTCTGTCTAATTTCGAGGCTTGTCCGTGTATATTGGTGTAGAGGGAATTTTCCCTCTTAGTAAGGCTGTCTCTTGTGGTTGTGGGTGGTTGTTGTGGTCTTGTAGTGTATGTGTATAGTTATGAGTGGAGTAGGTAACGTATGTCCTCAGTCATGCCTTATTATGTATCGGTCAGACGTGTGATTCTAGGTGAGTGTGGCTATTGGTTGAGGTGAGGTTGAGTTGTAGTTGTGTGTCAGTCCCATCTGCTTACCCGCAGCGCCAGGTGTGGTTATCGTCAGTGTGCGCGTTGCATTTCTAGAGTCAGTGTATGGTAGCGATCACAGTGCTAGTTTACAATATACAGTTATAATTACAACTCTATAATGGGCCCATTAGGCAGCTACCATAACATTTATACCCAACCCTGACAAGATCTTAATTAAAAGTTCACTTTTCATAGTCTGATAACCTAGACTTAAGTGTCTGAGTCTTTAAGGAGACATACGACCTGTACAGATCTTAGGGGTCACATCTTCAGATTCACTAGGGAGTGTCCACAGTGTCCCACTCCACAGTGAGAGATGCAGTTGTGGTGAGCAGGCTTGGTGTTGTCCCATTAGGCCGGGTGCTGTTGGTTCAGTCCTTGGTTGTGTCCAGGGTGGCCCCGTTGGGCCTCATCTGCTTCTTGTGGTGGGTGTATGTTGATACCCAGGGCTTGGTTGAAGTTTGGAAGGTCGTCAAGCGACCTCAGGACGTGAGAGGTGTTATTTTTTGTAACTATCAGGCATGTGGGGAACCCCCACCTATATTGCAGTCTTTTTTCTTTGAGAACTGCTGTGACATATCTTAAGTCTCTTCTTTTCTGAAGTGTTGCGGGACACAGGTCAGAATACACTTGGATCTCTGCGCCTTTGAAGTTAAGCGGGTGTTGTGATCTGGCGAGTCGCAGGATCTCCTCCTTATCTTTAAAAGACAAAAATTTCATGATGACGCCCCTGGGGGGCGCCCTATTTGGTGGTTTGGGGCGTAAGGCTCTATGTGCTCTTTCAATAGCTATATTTGGTGCTGCGTCATTATTTTTGAGGTGTTTGATAAAGTCTTGTATGTATGTTTGTAGGGCAGGAGGGTCCACTGCTTCAGGTATCCCACGCAGTCTGAGGTTATTCCTCCTGCTCCTATTTTCTAAGTCCTCTATGCGGTCCATCAGTGTTTGGACTGTGCCCTCTTGAGCTTGCATTTGACTGGTCTGATGTTGCAGGTCAGAGCTCAAGGTTTCTTGTCTTTCCTCCATCTGTGTGACACGTCGGTCTACCACCATAATGTCCCTTTTCAGTTCTCCAAACATTGTCTTGAAGTCCTGCATTGCCTCCTTAATATCTTCTTTTGAGGATAAATGTTTTATATCTTCTCTTGTTAAGTAGGCATGCGACCTAGATTGTGGGTCAGCTTCGTGTAATTGTGCAGCTGCTGTTGGCTTGGGTATGCTGTGCTCAGTGTCTATGGAGGCTGCCACTGGTTCAGCTGGGATCAGGTAATTATCTAGCGCTGTGGATTGTGTGGCCTTGAGTGGCTTGTTATTTCTTTTGGAGGTCATGGCTGTCTGTGATGTGCTATTCAGTACGCCTATGTATCACCTTTATTTGATTTGAGTTGGTCTCAGGCCTAGCAGGGGACGTGCGCACTTCTGGAGCTGACTCTTTAATAATTAATATTCGTCTTGGTCGTTATATGTTAACTTTGTCTGCTTATAGTGTCCCCTTCTTATGTGGATTCTGTCTTTGGGTCACTCTTTATGGGGGATACCCCTGCTTTTTATGGGTATGGTAGTTGTGTGCTGTTAGCGCTTATGCCTGTTATGATTGTTTCAATAACTGCGTCAGCGTCCTTTGTTTCAAGGATATATTTATTCAGTACCGGTTAAAGTTATAAAATTGTCAGTGTTAAGGCTCTCAGGGCCTATGCTGTAAATTGTTAGCCTTGATATTGCTGCTCCTTTACAAGTTTATTAAATTCTGCAAAGTGTCCTTAGCAGTGGGAGACAGGCCCCTGCTCTCAGATTGTGTACGGCCTGTTTACTGGGGTTCTTGATGTGAGCCCTTTAGTAATGCTGCGATATGAAACAGATGCTGCTAATATTGCCTGTCTTAGTTTTTCAGAGTGAGGGGGTAAGTTTTTGTGTGGTATGGTAAGTACCTATCTTACCGGTATCTTGTGCCAGTGTTTGCAATGCAGGGCCGATGGAGTGTAGCTGCTCCCCGGCTCCGGTCCCCAGGGCCCTGTTGTGATCGCGTGTTCCATGTGATCTGAGTCCTTGCGTGGCTCTGCCGGGTCTAGCTGATGATCCCGGTGCCTAGAGAGCCTGTTGTCCGGTGTTCCGGTCGGACTGAAACTGGAGGTGAGCTCTAACCCCCTCTCCACCTCGTTTATAGGGTAGTCTACTTGCTTCTGCAATTGCGCTGACTCACGCCAAAAAGTCTCCTCTCAGCAGCCTCTGCCTCCTATGCGGGTATAAACACTCGTGTCTTTGCAGCGGCACCTGATATGTCGTTTATACTGTACCCTGGCGACTCCTGCAGCTTTAATAGGAGTTTGATGGCTTTTAATGTGTGTCAGGAAAACGTTAATTTTATTTGAGAGTCAAGGGGACCACAGAGCTCTTAGATTAGGCAGCCATTCAGGTCCGTGGCTAGGCTCCGCCCCCCCTATGATATTGGATTTTTAAGGTTTATTTGTGTATTTGAAATAGCTGATTTTGTTGTTTGAAGCTACAACCTAATCAAATGGATTGAGCTTGTAGTTAGAATCAGATCTCATCACTTTATCACATTGTGGACATATACTTGCTTATTTACTTTAAATTTGTTCTCAAAACAATCAACAATACTTGGAGGAGAGAACAATGGGAAATCATAATTGCATTACCTTCATCTCTTTAGAACCCACTGGAGTGTAATTTATTCTAATGTTAATTAACACAGCTTGGCATTGATACCAAAATATATAAAGGGATAGTCAAGTCCAAAGAAAACCTTCTTGTTTCAAATAGGGCATGTTATTTCAAACTACTTTCAGATTTAATTCTAACACTTGCTTTGTTCTCTTGGTATTCTTAGTTGAAAGCTAAACGTAGGATGGCTCATATGATAATTTCTAAGACCTTCTTGAAGGCTGCCTCTTTGCAATTGTGTCAAACCAATCACAGACAACACAACCTATAACCTGCAGCCTTAAAACACCTGATAATGCACACCCTATCAGTAACATCACTATTATATATACCCATGTGTCAATTTTTATTGGATGTGAGATACATTGATTTACATCTTAGAAGTGAATATTACTATATGTACCCTTCATAAACAACTATTGTGGATGTGAGTTAAAGTACAAGAATATGTAATAAACATGATAATATTACCTTTTTTTATTGCCATTTCCACACAGGTCATATTATATGTTTTAACAATATTAGTGTACTAAAACACACCTCACATGGATGTGGATGACAATTATATGGTAAATAACAGAGGACAAGATTTATGGTGAACTATAAGAATATTTATTTCTTTTTTGACTTCTTGGATGAGGGAGCTGAGGTGACTGTAGTGGATTTCCTTGTTCTCTTGGTTTGAGAAGATTCTGCTGGTGTGCTGGCCACAGATGATAGGCTGGAGGCAGTGTCCTGCTGGTGTGTAAAGTGCTCAACCAACACAACCCATTGATTTTGTTCTCTCCATCTATTGTCCGTTTGCATCTGCATATCAGACAAAATTTGCATAATCTGTGACTGGTTCTGAACACTTGCACTTAACGATGCTGCCATGTCCCTCTGCAGCCCTATGCTTCATTGTTGTATCCTCTCTTGCCTCCTGAAGAACCTCTCTTGGCCTCTTTGTATGCTCTCAGTGCTTATTATGAGCCTCCTCTGGAGTGCAATGTATTCCTCACCCAGTGGAGAATACAATGCATTCACAGGCTCTTGAGCAGCAGGGCTTCTAGGTGCTTGTGGGGCAGGGTCACCTGCATCTGCTGTTGCTTGAGGTGCAGAGTCAGCTTCAACTGCTGGTTCATGTGGGGCAGGGGCAGCTTCAACTTATGAGATATCTACTTGGTGCAAAGCTATATTTGAAAATCCTACTCCAATGACATGTCACCCAGGTTAGGCTCTTTAAAATGTATCCTATTAGCTCTCCAATTATATAATTAACAAAACGTGAAACTAAAAACAAAAACAAAAAAAAACAAATATTATGACCTCAACAAACCCAAAGTGTTGTTACTCAAAGGATGCCCTTACTATAACCCTGCTGTAAAAAAGGCTTAACTTTGTAGATATTTTATGTACGTTTAAATTTACTTGGGGATTCTATTAAGACACGTTCTTCAAGACTTAGAAATTATAAATGGAATAAGTAATTTGGTTGCAATCTGAGTTTATTTTGGTTTGGAAATCTTTACAACACCTTCATTTATTTTGTAGTACTTTAGTTAATTTTTTTTTTTTTTTTCACTTTTAACATGAGAAAAAATAGCAGTATGGATATAAGAGAATTCTAACACAAGCTTTTACCGTTTTCAGCTATTTTGAGTAGAATAGTTGGAAAAAATTAATAACACTATTATTATTATATTTCTAGAAAATATGTGACTTACACAGGCTGCAGGAAGGTACAAGAACCAATTTTAAGTCATAGCAATTCTCAAGAAACATGACAAACATTTATTAAAATTGTATTCAGCATTCACTTATAGGGACATAATACTCATGCTAAATCACTTGAAAGTGATGCAGCATAACTGTAAAAAGCTGACAGGAAAATATCACTTGAGCATCTCTATGTAAAAAGTAAGGTATTTTACCTCAACATTTCCGCAGCTCACCAGAGCTGTGTAAACAGTTATACTTCATCTGATGTCCAGCTGCAGGTCAAAGGAAGAAATGAACAGCATCCAATCTGCATCAGCAGTGCTGAGGTCATTAACTGTATTACTTTGATCTCATGCTTATGAGATTGCATAGTAAACTTCCTTAAACTGAATAGAAAAATAACATACTGATTGACTGCTTAAAGTCCTTTAAATGGGGTATGAATACTTAGGACATTTTGAGGTAAAATATCTTTCTTTTTTACATAGTGATGATCATGTTATATTTTCTAGTCAGCTTTTTACAGCTATGCTGCATCACTTTCAAGTGTTTCAACATTTGGGTATCATGTCCCTTTAATATTACATAAAACAATTATGGAAAGAGCAAGGCAAATAGTAAGATACAATAATTCAAAATTGTACCATAATCACTTTAGTTTAATATGTCACTTTACTGTGCAAATAAAAATCTTAGTGCCGAAGGATCTTGTTCCAATGACCCTGTTTTTTTATACAATGCTTAAATAAGCTTTAAACCTATACGTGCATTACATACTATTACCGATGTTAGAAAACTCCATAACCAATCAATGCATACTGAGAATACCCAATCAATTCCTGCTAACACAACTAAAAAACAATTCCTGGAATAAGAATACATGACCTATAAAGACAAGGCTATAGACAAAACTGTTTCACTGTGGAAACATAGATTTTGAAACAGATAAGAACTAAAGGCCCAACATGTCTGCCCATATCTCCTGTCTTTCCATTTTTGGTTCAGCACCTGGGTTGCGCTTGCTGATTGGTGGCTAAATGTAGCCACAAATCAGCAAGCACTATTCAGGGTGCTAAACCAAATATGGCCAGTCTCCTTACCTTAGATTCCTGCTTTTTCAAATAAAGGTAGTAAGAGAATGAAGAAAATTTGATAATAGGAGTAAATAAGAAAGTTGCTTAAAATGACATGCTCTATCTGAACTATGAAAGAAAATAATTGGAATTAGTATCCCTTTTAAGGCACAGTCAAGTCATGATTCAAACATGATTCAAATAGAGCATGTAATTTTAAACAACTTTCCAATTTACTTTTATTACCAATTTTGCTTTGTTCTCTTGGTATTCTTAGTTGAAAGCTAAACCTAGGAGGTTTGTATGCTAATTTCTTAGACCTTGAAGGCCGCCTCTAATCTGAAAGCATTTTGACAGTTTTTCATCACTAGAGGGCATTAGTTCATGTGTTTCATATAGATAATATTGAGCTCACGCAAGTGAATTTACTGAGTAGTGAGCACTGATTGGCTAAAATGCAAGTCTGTCAAATGAACTGAAACAAGGGGGCAGTCTGCAGAGGCTTAGATACAAGGTAATTACAGAGGTAAAACATGTATTATTATAATTGTGTTGGTTATGCAAAACTGTGGAATGGGTAATAAAGGGATTATCTTTCTTTTTAAACAACAAAAATGCTGGTGTTGACTGTCCCTTTAAGTGTAAACTTAACTTGTTAGACTTGTGCTTATCCCAGGCATTCCTAAAGTCCCCACAGTGTTTGTTTTTACCAATATTTCTGTAAATTGACAAAGCTATAGATTGCAAAGATGATGAAAGTTTTTCAAGATTTGTGAAATGCTTTTGAGATATAGAGGCCCATTTATCAAGCTCCGAATGGAGCTTGAAGGGCCGTGTTTCTGGTGAGTCTTCAGACTCGCCAGGAACAGCCGTTATGAAGCAGTGGTCTAAAGACTGCTGCTCCATAACCCTGTCCGCCTGCTCTGATGAGGTGGACAGGAATCGCTGAAATTCAACCCGATCGAGTACGATCGGGTTGATTGACACCCCCCTGCTGATTGGCCGCGAGTCTGCAGGGGGCGGCATTGCATGAGCTGCTGGTGCAATGATAAATACGGAGAGCGTATTGCTGTCCGCATTCAGCGAGATCTTGCGGACCTGATTCGCACTGTCGGATCAGGTCCGCAAGACCTATGATAAATAGGCCTCATAAACTTATTCTCTAATGGTTTTACTTACTTATACATAACAAAAGGGAATAGCACATCTCTTTATTGCAAGCATGCAGTGATTGATTTTTTAACACTGGTTCCTTATAAGATTAAATTTAACCCCTTAATGACTGGACCATTTTTCAATTTTCTTACCCTTAATGACAATGGCTATTTTTACATTTCTGCAGTGTTTGCGTTTAGCTGTAATTTTCCTCTTACTCGTTTACTGTACCCACACATATTATATACCGTTTTTCTCGTCATTAAATGGACTTTCTAAAGATACCATTATTTTCATCATATTTTATAATTTACTAAAAAAAAATCATAAAATATGAGGAAAAAATGGAAAAAAACACACTTTTTCTAACTTTGACCAACAAAATCTGTTACACATCTACAATCACCAAAAAACACCCATGCTAAATAGCTTATAAATTTTGTCCTGAGTTTAGAAATACCCAATGTTTACATGTTCTTTGCTTTTTTTGCAATTTATGGGGCAATAAATACAAGTAGCACTTTGCTATTTCCAAACCACTTTTTTTCAAAATTAGCGCTAGTTACTTTGGAACCCTGATATCTGTCAGGAATACCTGAATATCCCTTGACATGTATATATTTTGTTTTAGAAGACATCCCAAAGTATTGATCTAGGCCCATTTTGGTATATTTCATGCCACCATTTCACCGCCAAATACGATAAAAAAAAAAAAAGTTCACTTTTTCACAAATTTTGTCACAAACTTTAGGTTTCCCACTGAAATTATTTACAAACAGCTTCTGCAATTATGGCACAAATGGTTGTAAATGCTTCTCTGGGATCCCCTTTTTCAGAAATAACAGACTTATATGGCTTTGGGGTTACTTTTTGGTAATTAGAAGGCCGCTAAATGCCGCTGCGCACCACACATGTTTTATGCCCAGGAGTGAAGGGGTTAATTAGGGAGCTTGTAGGGAGCTTGTAGGGTTAATTTTAGCTTTAGTGTAGTGTAGTAGACAACCCCAAGTATTGATCTAGGCCCATTTTGGTATTTTGGTATATTTTATGCCACCATTTCACCGCCAAATGCGAGCAAATAAAAAAAAAAACTTTACATTTTTCACAATTTTAGGTTTCTCACTGAAATTATTTACAAACAGCTTGTGCTATTATGGCAGAAATTGTTGTAAAAGCTTCTCTGGGATCCCCTTTGTTCAGAAATAGCAGACTTATATGGCTTTGGCGTTGCTTTTTGGTAATTAGAAGGCCGCTAAATGCTGCTGCGCACCACACGTGAATTATGCCCAGCAGTGAAGGGGTTAAATTAGGTAGCTTGTAGGGAGCTTGCAGGGTTAATTTTAGAGATCAGCCTCCCACCTGACACATCCCACCCCCTGATCCCTCCCAAAGAGCTCTCTTCCCTCCCCCACTCCACAATTGTTACCGCCATCTTAAGTACTGGCAGAAAGTCTGCCAGTACTAAATAAAAGAGTTTTTTTGTTTTTGTTTTAAATAAAAATTATAAAATATTTTAGTTGTGATGGACCCCTGCCTTAGCACCAACCTCCCTGATCCCCCCTCCAGCTCTCTAACCCTCTCCCCTACCTAATTACCGCCATCTTGGGTACTGGCAGCTGTCTGCCAGTACCCAGTTTGACCCCACAAACCAAACTATTTTAATTTTATTTATAACTTTTTTTGTATTTTTAAATATATCTGTAGTGTAGCAGCCCCCCCCCCCACAATACCCCCACCCCCTCCCCCTCCCAGATCCTTTTATATGTAAAAAAAAAAAATGAACTTTTTTCCCCTTCTTTCCCTTCATTGGTGTCAGTGTGGCTAATGTGCGCACGTGCACGCGTGTCCACGTGCACACGCGCGTCCATGTGCACACGCGCACCCGTGCATGTGCGCACGCAGGGTTAATTTTAGAGATCAGCCTCCCACCTGACACATCCCACCCCCTGATCCCTCCCAAACAGCTCTCTTCCCTCCCCCACCCCACAATTGTTACCGCCATCTTAAGTACTGGCAGAAAGTCTGCCAGTACTAAATAAAAGAGTTTTTTTTTTAAATAAAAATTATAAAATATTTTAGTTGTGATGGACCCCTGCCTTAGCACCAACCTCCCTGATCCCCCCCTCCAGCTCTCTAACCCTCTCCCCTACCTAATTACCGCCATCTTGGGTACTGGCAGCTGTCTGCCAGTACCCAGTTTGGCCCCACAAACCAAACTATTTTAATTTTATTTATAACTTTTATTTGTATGTTTAATTATTTCTGTAGTGTAGCAGCCCCCCCACAATACCCCCACCCCCTCCCCCTTCCAGATCCTTTTAAATGTAAAAAAAAATAACTTTTTTTCCCCTTCCTTCTTCATTGGTGTCAGTGTGGCTAATGCGCATCGTGCACGTGCGCACACGCTCCCTCCTCCCACCGGACAAAGGCACCATCGGCACCATCACTACCGGTGCAGAGAGGGCCACAGAGTGGCTCTCTCTGCATCGGAGGCTTGTAAAGGGGTATTGCAGGATGCCTCCATATCGAGGCATCACTGCAATACCCTCAGAGCTGCTGGAAGCGATTGTGATCACTTCCAGCACTCTGTTAGACAACTGACGTACCAGGTACGTCTATTGTCATTAACAGTTCGTTTTTGCATGACGTACCTGGTACGTCAGTTGTCATTAAGGGGTTAATAGTTTACTAATGCAGTGAGTAAGGCCAGTAGACTGCTTGGATGTATTGGTAGAGGTATTTGCAGCAGAAATAGTAAGGTTCTTATGTTATAGATTATTAGTTAGGCCTCATCTTGGGTATTGCCTGCAGTTCTGGAGGCCATATCTCCGGAAGTATATAAAAAAACGGAAATGTGTGCAAAGGAGGACTTTTAAAATGGTACATGGTCTAAAAAATAAAACTTACCAGGAGAGGTTTAATGACCTAAATACGTATAGCTTAGAAGAGAGAAGGGGAAAGGTGATTTGATTGTAAATGTCAAGCATATTAATTGGTTAAGTAAAGCTGAGGCTGTGAGTCTTTTTCATAAAAAGAAAAATTCAAGAACAAAGGGTCATAATCTCAAGCTGAACGGTAGTAGATTCAGAGGAAATTTTAAAAAGCACTTTTTTACTTCTTTACAGAAAGGGTGATTGATTCATGGAATAAACTTCCAAAAGAGGTGACAATGACAAACATTGTGCAGGACTTTAAGAATGTCTGGGATAAGCACAAGGCTATCCTACAAAATAGATAAGTTTATACTTTTAGGAAATATTGGACAGACTTGTTGGGTCTATGGCTCTTATCTACCATCAAAATCTAACGACCCCCGTAGCTAACACTGGCTTTTTTCTGGCCGCACCTTTTAAATAACTCTGGTATTGAGAGTTCACAGAATGGCTGCGTTAGGCTCCAAAAAGGGAGCGTACAGGCATATTTAACGCCACTGCAACTCTCAATACCAGAGTTGCTTACGGACGCGTCCAGCTTCAAAAACATGCTCGTGCACGATTCCCCCATAGAAAACAATGGGGCTGTTTGAGCTGAAAAAAAACCTAACACCTGCAAAAAAGTCGCGTTCAGCTCCTAACGCAGCCCCATTGTTTCCTATGGGGAAACACTTCCTACGTCTGCACCTAACACTCTAACATGTACCCCGAGTCTAAACACCCCTAACCTTACACTTATTAACCCCTATTCTGCCGCCCCCGCTATCGCTGACCCCTGCATATTTTTTTTAACCCCTAATCTGCCGCTCCGTATACCGCCGCTACTTACATTATCCCTATGTACCCCTAATCTGCTGCCCCTAACACCGCCGACCCCTATATTATATTTATTAACCCCTAATGTGCTCCCCACAACGTCGCCTCCACCTGCCTACACTTATTAACCCCTAATCTGCCGAGCG